>NW_028301564.1:13240000-13365000 GCF_042242905.1 Orbicella faveolata
GCTGACCATTCCTGATAGGCGTGTCGGCGCAGCACAATCTTACAGCCGTTATTTGTTCGTCACGCAATGCTGTCAAGGCCATGCTGCATATTTTGATCTATTTTCGTATGGAGCACTCTCAGGATAAGTGAAACAATTTATTCATTGATCATCTGTTCATATACATAGTAATATGTGTAAATTTATATAATCGTATTCTGTAGTGTACGGGGCCTCGGTCTAAATCACTTTTGTTGCACGTTCTGATGTTTCAGACAACAGCTGATAAAGCTAGTGCCTCTACTCACTACCATTTGAAAAAAATCGCCATAAACAAATTATAGATCAATGAAACAAGAACTAGCTGAAATAAAAATAGGAAATCACAACCTGTCTAATTCGTGAGAAAAACAGACAAAATTTAATTAGTAATTACGTGAGTAAACAACCCTGGCCATGCCATTTTATTTGGCGTATTTTGTTTGCTTAGACGCGAGGCATTGGTATGCTTGTAACAGAAACTAGCTGTTGTCAATACAGTCCAAAATTATTGTCAGTAAAATACTGTAAACAGAAGCCCTATTGACCAGTTACCTCTATTAAGCGTCCGCAGCCACCATTTGGTCGTTCCGGTAAGGGTTTCTGTATTGCCTTTACCCCTATTAGGCGGCCAGCCAAAATTTAAAAACTTCGTTGTGGCAAGGTCGATCAGTAGTCTCCTCCGCAGCCGTTTTTTGGGATGTCGCGCAACGCTCCCCCGCTAAGAAACGGCGTTGGCGGGAGCGTTGCGTGACTTCCCGAAAAAACGGCTGCGGAGGAGACTAGGTCGATGGCAGAGTCTGAAATTGAAGGTGATGAGTGATAATTCAAACACACGGCTATCATGAATGTCTTGAATTGACTCCATGTTCACCAAGAAATTTATAACCCGATAGTGAAAAATTAAATATTCAAGGTACACCAACCTCTATTTAGCGGCCGGCCCCTATTAAGCGGTCACCACCCATTTCCCCGAGGGTAGCCCACTTTATCATATGTAATCTAAAAATAATTGCACAGCGCGGAAAGACCTAAGTACGAGTTTAGCGTTACAGTATTACGCAGTGCATGTAGGTGGCGGTGGTCAAGTAAAAGATGACAACAGGGGTAATGGTAAATTATTCATTCTTTTATTTAATCTCTTCCTACTCAACAAGATTGTGTGCTCCCAGTGGTTCCAAGCCTTTCGGAACCTTACGTATTGCGGATGAAAATTGTCCTACCCTACCCCCTAAAATGGGATGACAGCATTGCGTGACGCAGAAAAAAGGAACCGCCGCAAGCAAGGATCCAAGGGGTTTCGACAAAACACTGACTCCCGGTCAACTGACCTCCTACTGACTCCCGCACTGACCCCCCTACTGACCCCCTATAAAATCAATGGGAAAATGACAATTAAAAAAGCCCAGAACTATCAATGAGACCGATTCAAGTTCATCAACAAATTTATCTTACCTGAAACTTCCAAGATGGCGGACGCATTGCAGATTTCCGACTCTCTTGTTCTCTTATGACTGTTTAGTGGAGGTTTTGTTGACGGAAAATCGAGCACAGAATAAGCTTGATTATCATCAAATACTGTTTTCGTCCGCATTGGAAAATGAAGCAAAGAGAAACGCTGAAAAATGAGCAGGCTCACGAAAGGCTTATGATGAACTGCTCTTGCGAGCGGCACGAACACGCGTGTAAACTTCAACCGGAAGACAAATTTCATAAGGTAATTGCAAGCCTCTTGTCTTGTTTTAAAAAACTTAAAAAAACTTCCGGTTGATTTTATCGTGTGCGTGTCGCTCACGGTTAGTCGCGTGCGTGTTAATTTGCCAGAATTTCCTCGCTATTTTCATTGCTTAATTTTCTAATGGGTACAAATACCATACTTTATGATATTCCAACTTATTCTGTGCTCGATTTTCCGTGGCAAATCCTCAGTCAAATGAGAAGGGAGTCGGAAATCTGCAATGCGTCCGCCATCTTGGAAGTTTCAGGTAAGCTAAATTCATTGACGAACTTGAATCGGTCCAACTGATAGTTCTGGGCTTTTTTCAATTTTCATTTTCCCGTGATTTTATAAGGGGTCAGTAGGGGGGTCTGTAAAGGGGTCAGTAGGGGTTCAGCTGACCGGGGGTCAGTGTTTTGTCGAAACCCGGATCCAAGCGATCAAACTATGATGATCAAATACAATATTTTGGTGTAGTGCAAAGCAAGCAACTATCTACAAATGACTCAGCCGTTTTTGGCTTAGATGCAGTGGTGATTATATGTGTCGAAAGAGGGTCACAGATTCATGGTATTCGACCATTAAAAAAGTTGACAGTTGGCGATGTACATCGGACGTTATGTAAACAAAAGCAAACTTCTGCTTTATGTGCGACGAATAGTGAGAGAAACACGTCAAATCGGCTTTAGACCTGCCTTTTACAGCAAATGAGGTTAGAAAATTTCGAAATTATCAGCTCTGTGTCTATTGCAACTTAATATAGGCCAAGTCATCTGGCGCATGCTAAAATATACGTCTAACCCGTAAATTAAAATTTGACGACGGATGGTCAAATATTTGCATTTTTGACGTACTTTGAAAAGCTCTCGCGTCGCTCACAATCATTTGCCCAAAGAAATTTTTACAGGAATCTGTAGACCATCTTTCTGCAACTCAACCACCAGAATCTTAATCCATTTGAAGGTTTCGCACATGGTGAAAATTAATTATATTCACGAAGTACTTTTAAGTGAATGAAATACATGCCTTCGAACTTTAATTATTTCGCACCAAAAGGACAACGCAACATTCCCTAAAATCAACCCAGTGCACATTTAAACATTGCAAAAAAAATATTTGAGTGTTTTAATGACGGAAGAATGATGTGGTTTTGCATGCGAGGCTCTCAAATTTGTTTAATAAAATGGTGCGTCAAATGACGATTTCAACGGAATTTGGTAATTTGCATATTTCTGTGAAATAAAAGGATGTTTTGCCAAAAAAAAAACTATGTAGTAGTGTTTGTCATGCCCTAACCTATCTACCATAAAAATATGAGCGAAATCGAATTTTCGACCCTTGCCGAGTTATTTTCCATATTTATGGACAGGGACTCTTAAAACAAATGACTGTTCATCGGAAGAGGGGGGTGGGGGGGGGGGGGGGGGGGAGGTACTTCCGTAGACTTCGGATAGGTGTGTGCTATGAACGGTCTTAAACCCTGACCCTATTTTAGAATAAAGCAAATCCCGGTACCCTATTAACGGCACAAACCCAAAAAATGACACCCTATTCAAGGGAAAAACGAAATTTAAGAACAGCATGAATAGTTCAACTTTATATCATTTCTGTAACACTGGAAAGTTACAAATAATTCAGTTTTAACAGATCATATGTTTTCCATCTAACTGGTCATTTGCGCACTGCAATTTTAGCTGATTCAGTTTATACCCTATCTATGGATCACATCAGGAACACAATGCAAACAGGGGCAAAAATGATACCGTATTAAAGGATCGAGAACCTCAAAAACCCTAACCTATCTTGCGGCACATACCTATATGGGTGGTCAAAACATATGGTATATTGTGATAATAGGTTTTTGGC
Organism: Orbicella faveolata; assembly: GCF_042242905.1. NCBI lineage: Eukaryota > Metazoa > Cnidaria > Anthozoa > Scleractinia > Merulinidae > Orbicella > Orbicella faveolata. The sequence continues at coordinate 13,243,602 of NW_028301564.1, forward strand.
CTGGGAAACTCTCTTGCTGCGGGGATCAGTACCGGATCTGTTACAGGGAATTACCTTGAGAGACGTCAACAGCACTCAGAACTTAGGTCCAACGATATCGTTTCAATCCAAGAACACAACCAGAGTGCAACCGGAACATAACCGGAATGCAACCAGAATGTAACCGGAATGCAGCCCAAATGTAACCAAAGAATATTTTACAAGGCACGGCTATTTAAGCCGAAAGCACAATTCTAAAGGATTACGTAAAGCTATTACAGAGTCTTAACTAAACATTATCTAACACATTTCAGAAAGCTCGATTGGCTATAACGGAATTCATCGTTTACAACATTAATAACTTTCAAGACAATACAGGTAGATAACAGTTTAACAAAAAACTATCGCAGGTAGCAATTACAGTTCAACGCTTATCACAGTTGTGATCCTAAAACAAACTAGCAGACGTCTGTTACGGTCACTGAACTGGAACAGTAACCTGTAACCCAGAAACGCAAAACGAACTAAAACAAATATATCTATGTTGGATTTCTAAATTTTTCCGACAGCGAAAGCGAATATGTAAAACATACTTAATTATCTAATTTTCTCTCCTCACAATATAGATAGGTGGGGTAACTCAAAATAATTACCATTTGCTGTTGTAGTGATAGTTTCTATAATAATATTGCTAAGTTCAGCTTTGTAAAAAAAATCTCTACCTGTTAGTCCATGGGCCAGGACCCTGGAAAGAGCCATTTGGTACCAAAACGAGGGACAAATTCTAACACTTATTTTTAACAACGTTGATTCCTCTAGGTTATTTTGGTGTATGATAACCATGCTAAAGGAGTAGCTTTACTAGGATTATCACGTGATTAAATGACGTCACTCGGTTTGGCTGAATAAGCCGAATTGGTAAAAAGATGCCTAATAATAGTTAAATGCAAACCTGAAAATGTTACATACATTGATTTTTGGTTATTGCAAACTTCAAACGCAGTTTTCAGACCTAATTCCAATAACTTATATATGACTCATAGGAATTATCCCTAAATGGTTTCCATGGCAACACTTGTCAAATTATAAATATGAACAATAAGACGGAAAATGTGAAAAAAAAAGAAAGTGCTCGTGTAAATTGCATTGGTTACCTTCGAACCCTTGTCCTAAACTACATTGACTCCTCTTGCTTCGTTTGGTATATGATAGCCATGTCAAATGAGTAGCTATTCCAGGCTTATCACGTGATCAATTGCAAATGACTCGGTTGGGCTGAACAGATAGAACTGGTACAAATGTGATTACTACGGTCAAATACAAGCAAATGCAAATACAATCATGTTACATACACTGGTTTTTAGGTATTGAAAATCTCAAACGTTTTCAGAGCTTATGTCAACAACTTATTTTTAACTTAAAGAAATTGTTCCTGGATGGTTTCCATGGCTAAACTTGCCAAATGTTAAATATGAATAATTATTCAGGATATAAGAAACTGCTTGTACATGTGTTACATTGATAATTAAAGTTAGATTTCTTCGTCTTCTTCGCTGTCATCTGAGACAAACTCCTCGATAGAATCTTCACATCTGTTGTCACAGTCTAATAGCTTGCACACATCCGTGCACTTCAAACCATTTGCCAGGCAACTGCAGGTAGCAAGTTGACATGGCCTTGTACACGAGCAAGACAGTAGTTTTAGCACGGTTGTAGGGGCTGGGTCACCGCTCATCACCAGTCAATGACAAAGTGATCACCGTCTTCGCACCAGCCAAAACCAATGGGGTTCGCGTCCCTTGGCAGCTTTGCAGACCTCGCTTCCAAATGACTGCTTGGAAGTTTGCGCGAACAGCATGCTTGAACAAGCAGTCGACACAAGGTGGTAATTGGGAGGAGTCGATGTTACCCTTCTTTGTGCAGAATAACCTGTACCTCAGCTCATTAATGTTATCAGTATCATTCTCAGTTATCAGTAAAGCTTACATGTATACTCTTGAAGGCTCTGAAAAAGCATATCTGATAGAACCCATTTCATCCCCAGCTGCTCAAACATTTCTTGGTAAGATGTCTGTTGCTTGACAAGTCGTAGGGCTCTTATCTTTTCTCTTCCAGCGAAGGCACTCACTGTGTCACACCCAATGAAAGCATGCATACCAATTGGGCATTTGCAAAGTTCTTCTCCTACGGCTGCCACCACACTGGAGATACTGACATATCTAGTTCTTGTCTGCGCTCCACACTTGACATACATGGATGCCGAATAAAGCAATTAAACGCCAGGCAAAGTAAGAATACATCTGTATCTTCTGATGCCACAACCACCGCCTTGTAGCGTGATTTAGCTGCATAAACTGCATTTCTTGGCAGGCCTGGTATCAGCCTGGCAATAAGCCTGGTATCAGCTTCTTCCTGTGTGGAGTTGAGCTCTTCAACTATATTGGCAGCTTGTGAGGTAATCTCGTAACAGTCACGTTCGCACGAAAAGTGACCTTGCTTGTCGACTTTGTTCTGTATTAATCCCGTTTCCACCCCTTTACCACAAACTCTGTGAAGGCCTTTTTATTCTTTGAATTCAAAAGGAATTTTCTCCACTGCTGCACCTTGTGTTCGGATGCGTCCGCATGTAGTCGCACTAAGACCCTTAAAAGGTTTTTCTTCGTGCGTTTTCAGGAGCTTTTTGGCGGGTAACTTCTACAAATCTCCTAGAACGAGGGCCGTAACCATCTTCTGCATTGTAAATGGAAGATTTTCTGCATCCAGTGCCTCAACACTCCTCTTTTTGGTCTGAACTATCTGCGTTGATGGTTCCGGGAGAAGTTGTGGTCCGAAATGCCTCGCCTGCACCGTTATTCCATTTACTCTATGCGATGTTCCTTCACCCAATAACGTTTCTCCTAGGCCGTCAATGTTATCCCATGCTAAAGTAGTGCCACCATGAGGCTGGATGTTATCTGGCAATGGGATTTCACTTGTTGATGTCATTTTTTTACGGCACAGTGCAGTGTTGATTTCTTCAAGCTGGGAATAGGCGATTCCGTGGTCGCAACGATTAAGCATTTGGATGAGCTCAACGTTATCTGTCAGGGTTTTCACAGCATAGGGAAGAGGGATCTGTTTGAATGGCTTAATCTTTACTCTGCTCACTCTAAACATCAGATCTTGGGCGAAGGATTTCATCAACCTCTGCACTCTTGGATGACAGTTTTTATCTGGCCACTCTTTTTTTCCAGTCAGATATGTTTGCAAGAACGAACCCTACTCTTTGGGAACATTCATTGCGCTCTTCGCGAGATCTGAAGGGCGTGGAGACTATGAGATTTTGTTTTCTGTTCTTTGAATAGCTTCGCGAATGCCAATAGCGGCCCGGTTTATATTTGAGCTCCGATAAGACTGGCTTGCATTGTCCTGTTTTTCCAGAAGAAGGGTTGTTATGTATTTGGCTACATGAAGTGTGTCAAATTGGCGGGAACTATGAAGACACTGGTGGTTTCTAACAAATTTTCAAAGAGGAGGACATCGCCAAATTCTGCCTGGAGATTCTGTCTGGTGTGCTTTTTTGTGGATAACTTGATTTCTTCAACAACCAAAGCCGTGAGATACGTACGATAAAAAGTAGTTCTGTCATTTCAGTCAATCTGGCTATTTTCTCGTTTGTGAGAACATCCGATCTGATGTAATCATCTGATGTAAGCATCTGGTAAGCTTCTGACTTGAGATTAGCATACTCATGTTCTCAGCGATTCACCACAGCCATCGGAAGCCGCAGTTGGACTTGCCACAGTCCTAGTAGACCCCTTGAAGTATGTCCTGTGGTAACAAGCTTCAGCTGTTACGATTTCACGCGACGCAATTGCGAGAATCCTGCTGTCCTTCTTTTCCATGGCTGATTTTCTAATTGAGTGATCTGCACGTAAATCTCTGCATTGTTCCAAGGGTTCCCGATTTCTTGTTCCCTTAAGATTCTTCTTTTCAGAGAATATGCAGAGGTGTTCGTAAGTTGTGCTGGTGCATGGTAGGGGACTGTCGGATCGAGGTCCTCTTAGCGGCCGTTGGTTGTTGGTCGTCAGTTCAGCTTGCTGCTTTGAAATTGTTTCCGAGAGCTTTCTCATGGTAAACATGCTACGACATTCTCTGTGATAGTAAATGTTGGGATTTCTCCTTCATTTAGTGTCTCAGCAATATCAAGGTGTTTGTGTTTACGAACAGCAGCTGCTCGCCTCTTACAAGGGTACTCCAGGACTCCTCATCTTTTGGTCTAACTAGCTCCGTATCATGGTCAGTACAGTGAACCATACATGCACAACTGGACTGTTCTGAACGTGATCGCTCTTGAGCGAAGTTTTGTTCTTCAGGCGTCACATTTCCTCTTTTTGTGCCACCTATTCAGTCATGCAAGGTTCTACGTCAATATTAAGACTTAAAGGTTTTAAAAAGCCTTTTTTAAACTGGTTTAATTTAGGCGCTGAAGTTTGTATTTATTTATTCAGGTGTTCGTTCCTCACCAGAAATGATTTTATATACACAGCAAAAGCAGCATAAAAGACCATCCGAACTGTCATTGTAAATTACCGTAGTCACTATACATGAAGAAAATCATCTTTAGCAATATATGAAATGACCCTCATATCAAAGGAAAACTATTATTTAATATCATTTTCCTTTTGATGCATTTCAAACTCCACATTTTTCAAAAGCTCTCATTATGTCATCTACTGCTACACCTTTCGTATAAAATGAGGAATGATATATACTCGAATGCCTATTTCGAGGATCTGTAAGTTTCTTGTCAAAAATCGACACTATCAGCTTAATATTTAGTTTATTGATTTCTCTAAATGTTTACCTAGATGTTTACTGTTTATTTATCCCCTGAGAACACTTCTCGTTTCTATAAGGAACCAAAATTTTAGCACAAATTAGCCCTACACACCTGTCAAGAATACCGCCATCTTGGATTTACCTATGATGCAACGTGAATGACACCGATGGTTGTTTTTTTAGTTTTTCGTGTAATCCTGACACAAATTTCTACTTCTAACAACTTCGAGGGGAAATAAAAATGTTTTCCCTTTTTTTCAAATATCTAAAGTACTGATAAAACGATCGTGACCATATGTTTAGAGGATCTTCTTCTGAGCCTCGTTTCCATGCTGAGGCTATTTTTTGCGAAATTTTAAATTAAGAAATCTCACACAAAGCTACTCATTCAGAAAGGTTATCATACAAATTTGAAAACAACTCATGCAGTAGTATCAGCTGATAACACTTAGGTTTTGTCCTTAGGTTTGGTACCGAAAAGTGGTTTGGCCCATGGACTATGTGTATCATTGATCAATAAAGAATGGAGATCACTGAGCTAATTCTTCAGTTATAATTGCTTAAAACCAAAAGTAAGAAAAATATACAGATTATTACTATAGTTAATATTATTGTTATTATTATTATTATTATTATTATTATTATTATTATTATTCTCACTTTAAGTACTTTATTGGTTTCCTGCACTACTAGTAATTACAGCAACTATCACATATATCGCCCAACCTACTTTACATTGGTTTCCATTACTAACGTTACCTAACCAAACCAATTTCATGTAAGGTTTTGTGCTTTCGCGAGGGGTATATTTTTTCGTAGCTAATGACTAAAGTTTTCTATTCTATACTTAAATAAAACTTTATTAACAAAGACTGAAAGGTAAATAGCTTGGTTATGCATCTTACTAGTGTATATGAAGTATTTCATAAATAGGATCGTGTAATGAAATGGCTGTAATATTTCTTTTTCGTATAGGCCAGATATGATATCAAATAGTTTATCTTCAATTGTTGGAGAAAATTTTGAGTTGTTGGCAGCGTTAAACCAGTCAATTACGTTGTTAACAAAAATCTTTACAAATCCACAATGAAGAAAAGTATGTTCAATTGAATCTTTCTCACCACAGTAGAGACATTCATCGTCCGCTTTAATACCATATCGATGAAGCTCTTTTTTTTTAGTAACTACAATCCTATCAATAAATCTAAACTGGAATTCTTTCAATTTTGTCTCCATGCAGATGCTTTTTGGGGAGGCGAAATGTTTTTTTCTAGGCATTCTCATCTACTCTTATTTTGCTGTTCCAATTCATTGGGCCTGTCTGGTTGACAGTGTGAATTTTCCGGTTTAGTAAACCATAGAAGTCTCTAGTTTTAGCATTATCCAGTTGTATTTGTGTAGAGTCGTCAGACTGAAACAGAAAGTCATTTCTTCTATATAGTTCGTTTTCCAGTGGCTCTGTATTTTTGACTTTGATTACTGAATATTTTGGGATTGTGCTGGGAACTTGGTAAAATTAGAGAAAATTCGTAACTCAGTCATGATACTTATTATTAAATTCTTGGAAAGAGAGTAGTTGACCATTACTGTTCAGCAGGTCTCGGATAGACAAAATGTTACTGTCAAACTAAGGCATTCTTTAATAAAAACCGGTTTTCCTCCGACGAGAGACCATATCTTGCATTCCGTCGTAGCTGTAGAGATTTTTTAATTCGTCGTTAAAGTTGTCACAAATGATGTCAACTAACACATCTAGTTGGCGTCTAATTTCCATCTCCCTACAATTTGTTGATTTGGTCCAATTTTTACCTAAAGAAATGGTTGCTGCTCTAATTTCTATCTTAAATATTTACCAAAAGAGCCGTTTGCTTACTGAATCAGAGTAATAAATGCAAGTTTGGGCGTATGTTTCGCTGATTTTGTTTACGCATTCTTCATCATTCAAAAGAGAGTTGTTAAACTTCCAAAGTCCGGGTCCCCTGGGTGTTAGGTTGGACCACGACAATGAAATGTAAATTGCTTTGTGGTCAGGTGTTATTGAGGAATAAATTTCACTGTTCTTTGCGTATTGTTAAGCAACCAAAAAAAAAATCAATTCCTGATTTCATTTTAGAGTTTTTGATTCGTAGGAGTATTTGCGTAACCTTGGGTGTTGTAATATTTGAATATCTATAAGGTTAAAAATATCCATAGTAGTCAAGACAAGATTTCTATAGTTTGTTGATTTCCAGGGTTCGCCACCAATTTTATCGCTCTTTGAGAGGCTACAGTTCCAGTCACCACCTACTATTAGCGTAGTCAGTTCTGATTTGCCTATAAGACAATTGTTTAGTCCATGTAAGAATTCTAGTAGTTCAGTTTGGTTGATGGGGGCGTAGATGTTACAAAGTGATGACTTTAAAGAGTTAATAACGATAGTAATTGACACAATTCTTCCCAGTTTGTCAGGGAAAAAGAATTCAACCTTATCTCTCACCAAAGGATGAATTAGAATACAAACACCTTTGCTGTGCCTGGTGCCATTGGAAAAGAATATTTCACCTCCCCATTCATTTCTCCAAATATTCTTATCATTCAGATCGGAATATGTTTCTTGTAAGAAGCAGAATTTAGATTTTTGATCTTTAAGATACGAAAAAATGCTCCTCCTTTTACTCTGTTCTCTAATTCTTCTAACATTAAGTTAATTGTTTTTGCATGCAGAAAACCTACGACAAATTAGTAAAGGTAAATAAATCCAACAAACACGCACTGATGCAAAAAAAAACAAAAAAACAAAAAAAAAACACACAAACAAAAACACAAAGAAAAACAGTTAAAGAGATTCCCTTCTTCTAACTTCGAACTGATTCCTTTCCCCAGATACAGATAGGATAATATATCAATTAACGACTACCTTAAAGATTTTCCATGTCGTTTTTTCAAACACTCTAAGTGGTCGGTCCTCCGGTGAAGTTTTAATGAATACTTTCCCGTCTATCGACCTCGCACTAGCCAGAAGACCCTCTTTGCGTTTTTGGCTTGCTTGCTTTAGGAGCTCCCGTCTGTAGGAAGTAAGGTTTTCGTTGAGATAAATTCTTTCTGCTGCCACTCGCATTGCCGCGGTTGAGAAGGGAAATAAATCCGATACCCGGACATTTTAGTTTGGTTCTTGCCTTACATAATCTTGACTTCACCTTGTCATTTGGAATTTTACGATGATTGGTTCCACTCCTTTCCTATTAAGCTTGTGTGAGATTTCAATGTCCTCCGGGTTAGCATCGACGTTTATGGCCCCTGCTAGCTTTAGGACAGCGTCCTCCGTTGAAGTATAAGCAGATTCGGGGACTCCATGGATTTCCAGTGAGTTTTTCCTTGTGTATTGTTCCAGATCGTCTTGAAGATCATAGAGTTCCGCGATCTCCTCTTCTTGTTCCCTAATCTTTATCCTAGCTGCCACCAGCTCGGTTTCGAAGTCATCCTGTTGTTTCATCATTTTGGCTAGTGTAGTCTTGACTGCAGTTAATTCAATCTTCTGCTGTTGGAATGCGATCCGCAATTCCGCCACCTCATTTGTCAGTTTGGAATTCTGGCGAAGAATGTCCGAAACCGTAATTTGAGTGTCGACAAGCATTTCTTTTAATTCCAAGAGACTAGTGTCCTCGATATTGGTCCTTGGCCGAGTGTCTTCTTCGTTGCCACCGGTTGGTGCTTCTTTATTGTTGGTTGAGCAAACCTCTTCTTCGTCCGCCATGTTTGCACGTTTGAGAATTTGTTGTTCTTCCTCCACTGAGCCGCGCTCGCCTCTCTTGTGCTTTCCAAGTTTTACTCTACCGGTCATATAGTGTTCTTGACTCAAGGCTGTCGATTTACTTGCAATTTTCTCAATTTGGGGAAGGAACAGCTTCCTCTCACAAAATGTGCTTCTGCACGCTAACCCCGCGCATGCTCTCTTCCTACAGATTATACTACAGCTAAATGTCTAGTAATCAGATATGTCATAAAAAAATACCACAGCTTGTTGACTAATAATATTTTGTGGGGCACTTGGTTGATTACTGTAGCAGCAGCTGATAGAGTGGAATCTATTGTTTCAGTTCTGCTTCTAATTGGTTTTCATTGTCTAGGTGGCCCCGGTTTCAGTAAACGCGCTGTAACTAAACCTCACCTTATTGTAATCTTCTTTGAAAGGGCTCTTTCGAGTTTCTGTCAAATCAACGACCGACAGTTCCTAAAATAAAATACATGTACATTAACATTTTACTCCGTAGATGCTACACTTGGCAGGAGAAGAAAAGAGCTTTCGATTTTCTTTAGTGCGTGAAATTCCGTGCAAGAAAATTTTCCCGTCTGTAAATTGAATTTCATCTTGCGGAATTGGTAGGTTTTCAGATATGAATGAAATTTTCCGATTCTCTCGTTAATTGTCGTATCTTAATGCTGATTCAGTGAAATTGACTCATATCCAAATTACAGGGAAGCGTTCAAGTAAGGCGAATTATATAGGTAGTTAGTATAATTTCAAAGCTGAACAAAGAGTTTCCAACAATCTGATTAGTTCAGCAATCCCTTGTATGACGTTATATAAACCGCGCTAGACGGTTTATATAAAGCAAAACAAAATGGCTGCCAGCGGTCGGTTTGCAAATATTTCCGATGAGGAAATCACGGAACTTAACATTAGTGCAGTTCCTAACACAACGCAATATGCAACCAAGTATGGTGTTAAAATTTTTAAAGTGCCAGTAACCCCCAAAATTTTTTTCCGCTAATCAGATAAATTTCCTTTTTCTCCTGATCACCACTGCGAAAAAATTATCGTTGTAGCTATTTTCGTTAATTTTGTATGAATTTTCAAAGTTTTTAAATTTGAACATTTCCATGGTCACGACCGAGGAATAGCGGAGAATGGGACGAGTTGGCCTTTGACCTCATTTCGGGAATAACAATGTTTTGTTTCTGAGAAGAATATATGCGAACATGCGATAGGGTGTGTCAAAATCGTTGCAGAATGCAAGGAATATGTGTGGTTGGAGGCTGTAGCAATACAGGATGCGTAGGATAGAGTATTCCTCTTCATTCAATACATCCATCCCGATGAAACTCGACCAGAAATAAGAAAAAGACCAAAGAAGTGGAAATCACTAGTAGCCCGACCCAGATCCCATTTTGCGCGGTCGTGAACATAGAAATTACATGCTCAAATGCCTGTAGAAACGCAGGGATTTTATCAGTCGAGATAATTTTTTCGCTGAAGTAATCAGGGAAACCAGCAGATTTAATAAAAAGAAAAAAAGCGTAAGGTTAGTGGCACTTTAAAGGTAAGTCAGCCTCTTTCACTGAACTTATTAATTTGTTTTTAAAACTGTACAAAAAGCAACGGTATCCACAGCTGGAGCTGAAATAGTCTGCAGGTAAATTACAATCGTAACTCTTAATTTACCTTTCACAGAATGGTTTGCACAACAAACCGAAATCAAAACAGAATTTGAATTCATGGAAATCCACGAAATGAACAAATGTCTTTCGAAGTTTTATTTGTCAGCAAGAAAGCAAGACGGAAGCCATTACAAGAAAACAAGTTTGTTTGTCATGCAGGGCGGCCTGAGATCGGTATCTACGCTCACCTCTACTCAACGAGAAATTCTCAATTTGCGACGGAATTCAGTTCAACGAAGCAAATAAAGCTTTAAATTCTAACCTTAAGCGTCTTGCCCGCACCGGTAAAATTGCCGGGAGAATCCACAAGAATCATTTGACGGCTGAAATTATGCAAAAGTTGTTTGGGAGCGGAGAATTGGCGAGTGCAGATACGAAAATGCCTCGCACTTTGCTGCAGACAACATGGTTTTACGTTTCGCCATATTTCGGTAAAAGAGGTAGAGAAAGTCAAAGTCTTGTGAAGAAATCCATGCTTTGGCAGTTACAGCCGTAGGTGAAGAGTACTTTGAGCTCAACAAAGAAGAACCAGGCGCAGTGCTTTCCACCAAAGATCACACGGGCGGCCTTGAGGGCACTGAAGATCACGCAAATGGAAAAATATTTTCAAGCCCCGGTTCCAAGAGATGCCCATTTCAGACCATCAAGTCGTATCTTTCGCATCTCAATTGGAGGTAGAGTATTTATTCCAACGGCCCAGGGTAATCTACAAGGTTTAATCCAAAAGAAGATAGTGTCTGCTTCGAGAGGAATGTGTAAGGCGATAAAATAAGGTGGCTCCATACGGTAATCATTTATGGCGTTGCGCGCGCAAGTGTTATGTTTTGAATGCTGTTTTTGCATTCGCTTTCACTCCTAGTTCTCTCAAACTTATTACATTTAATAAGCAATGATTAAAAAGTGTTTTGCTATCATCTCTGTTAAAATTTTGAGATTTTGGTTTAAAGTATAAAAGCCCAAACAAATGTGTTTTCTACTGTTTTTATGGCTTTATTTGTGATTTTCATGAATTTCCTCCGGTGAAATCTTCCAAAATTTTTACATCACATCACTTCCAGCGGGATACCAATTTTAAACACGAAAAAAGTAGGGTTTGTAAAGGCAGTTTTTTCGATATTTTCAAATCTATGTCTTTTACCGCTGCAAAAAGTCTGGTCTTATAGATTTCCCTGAAAAACGAGCTCCGACTAAAGTAAAATATTTACTACCAATCTGCCAAATGTTATGGAATTTCCCCGAAGGAAACGCGAGAAAATTCACTTTCAGTATTACTTTTTGTGCTCATGTTGACGAAATAAAATATCGAAAAACACTAACGTTTTCCTTTGAGCGCGCGCAGATTAGTCGCGGAGAGCCGGGATCCAGCCGTATTTTACCAACCACTCCCTCAGCGTGACCACGGTCAGCATTATGTCTTGAGAGAACGTGTAGACTCGACAAATAAAAGCAGTCACTGGCCACAAAAGTGGCGCAAGCATTGAAAGCTACTGCGAAAGGCCTACCTTGCATCAATTCCAGCACATGTAGTCCGCGCTAACTTCTTTCATATAAAAGGGGTTAATCGTGTCTAAATAATATCATATACATTCAATAGGGGGAGGGGAAAAAGTTTTCTGGAATGTAAGTACTGTAACTATAACCAATAATTAGTAGATAAATGTTGTACTGTAGCATTGTATTGTAAGCATTTTTCATTGTAAGTAGTGTTTTTTTTTTTTTTTTTGGTCTGTTAGTGTGGAAATAAAGTTAATTAAAAAAAAAAGAAAAAAAAGAAAAAGAAAAAAAAAACCTCTTTCATCGACAGGAGCAGCGTTCAGCTCTTCAGCTTCAGAATCAAAGAAAGGTGCGATGACTCGAAGCAGTCTATCTGAAGTAATCGTTCCACCGAGAGAAACCAGTGTCTCCACCATTCAAAGCGATGAAGACGTCCTAATTTCCCATGGAATTAACCCGAGTTCGATTCTGCCATCGGGGAGCTTTCACGGATGTTCATTTAACATTACCTTGAACATCAACAAGTGACGCGATGAAATTTCTTTCATCCTACAAACTTTCTTTTGAATTTCGTCTTCTAAAGTACTGCTTCGCTGCAAATTTAAGCGCAGCTTTGCTTAGAGACGTATCTTAAGCTGTCCGTGTCGTTTGAAAGCTGAAAAGTTTACGCAATGAGAAATCTGTTTGACGTTTGAGTCAGGTGATTGATCATTCGCACGCGGAGTTCCGCTGGCACATGTGACCTTTGCACTGGAGATAAAACGTGATGATTACCGAATTTCTCTGTTGTTCAGCTCTGAAATTATACTAAAACAATTATTCGCCTCAGGCTCAGGGAATATTGTCGGATAATTGTTAATTATTCGACAATATGCACTGAGCCTTCGGCGAATAATTGTTAATTATCAAGATATATCGACAACATAAATCTAGATTCATCGATTTGTTCCTTTATTGGCTGCCAGGTGCCGTTGTTTTTTCCCTTGACCAACCAGGCTCTTAATTTTACTAAAAAATGGTTCCCCGGTTAAACCGAACGACTGTTATTTCGAGCTATTTACTTTAAGAACAAATGACTCTTTGCTGTTAACTGATACACGTAGCTAACTGACATATTTCTAGGGGAGTCTGTGAAAATTTTGCAGACTACAGACTTTTTATTCAATATCGCCTCATTTAATTGCATTTCTGATTCCATTTGATTAGGTAAGGCAAAACAGTCTTTTGTATTTCAGTTACTTCGACTTACACATTTCATGCAAACTCTGCCGGGACACTTCATTGGGAAGAACGCAGAGGAAAATGCAAAGAGAATGGAAGCAAACTAGTTTCTACGAAAGTAATCAAAGTGGCTGTGAGCCACTGAACTTGGAAAATAAATTATGAAAGGGCGTTATGAGGCATTGCTTATTAAGGAACGACTTGTGATTGAGGGCAGTCTAGCTTGCGAACAAGCCGATAAAGCCTTATTCCATTCAGGGGTGTGTTATGATATTTGAAAAATGAAAAAGTTCAACGTTAAGAAACTGTTTGTTACTTGCCTACACGTTTTACATTACATGTATCCGTACATGTCTTCATTGTGCTGTAGTCAAAAACGGCAAGATCATTTTGTTTGCTCATAAGTGAGGTATAGACTGAACGAAACACTTGAGCCTGCGGTACGTAAATGAATAATTCATAATTTCACCTTCTGGTAATTGTGCGAGTCATTAAGATTTCGAGTCCTAGTATTGACTACTAGTTTTCGTTTTCTTTTCATTGTTTCTTTTTTTTTTCTTTCTCTTTCAAGAAACCATTTACTGAAAGGTAGCGTTTGTCTATCCGTTCCTTGTTTTAACAAAATCATCTGGAGACTTTATCATTCGTTTGTATCGATTGCTTTCGAACTCGCAATATCACGTAGGTTTGTGAAGGAAAAACCACGAAGACTTTCCCTGAATCGAATCGCTAAAGAAGAACCTGACAGTGAAAAAATCTTTTACCTTCTACCTCTCGAAAATAACTAACTTGACACGCTGCATGCAACTGTAAAACAGCCTTAGACGGCTGGTGTTTGAAACCGAGGGGTGGGGGGGGGGGGGGGGGGAACTCATATATGAAAAGGTCGGGGATCAGCGTGTCGTCTCGGGTACAAATTAAAGATTCTGGTCTCACTTAGGGTGTTGATGACGAAACGTTACCATTTTTAGCTGTCAGTTATCCTTTAGGGTGTACTCGAGAAAATAATATTAAAAGGAACGCTCTCATTTCATTTCTGTTTTCAGGCTTGATTTCCGCTGATCTCTCGAGTACGCGGTCTACAAGTGCGCGCAGGATCCTTTCTTGAACAGTGGTTAATGATCCAGCCTATTCCGTTTTAAGTGGTATCTCTAATGAGGGTCTAATAAAGCTCAAGCAACGACCACATTAGAATCCCTTAGGAATTAAATTCAAATTTTCCTACGAGCATCCTTTGCCTTTTCATATAGGAGTTCCCCCGGATTTCCAAATGTCTAACGGGAAGTGAAGGAGTAAAGGAGTGAAGGAGTGATGGAGTGAAATCGTTCCACCACTACAACCTGGAAAATAACAAATATCTTCCAAGTTAAAAAGGAATGGGAATACTTGAAATGCTACCAAAGGAGAGTTTCCTTGGCTAAAGGCTATCCCAGTGGTGGAGATTCTGCAGTTGTGTATAACTACGGGAAAAACATTGGAAATTTTAACGACTTAGATTGTTTTTCTAAAAAAAGCGGACACATATATTTCCTACGAAATATAGAAAAGTAATCTTTGTTGTGGGCCTTCTCCCTCGGGTTTCCTAGTCTGTGTCACAGGTGCCATCCCCGAACGAAAAAAAATTAAAGAAAAAGTCTCTAAGAATTGTCTTTCGAGGAGATCTGCTGTGACAGGGGCTAATTGTTCCCCTGGTTTTGTACTACTGGACTGCTAAAAGTATTTACATATAAAAAAAAAAAAAAATGGGAACAAAATATTTACTGAAATGCAGATGTGGCTATGATTTGTCAAATAAAATTTAGACAGACAATATGGGGATAATAAGCAATTGTTCCCCACAGTGGAGTGGCTAGTGGTGGATATTTATACCGAGCAGCCAAACAGCGAGGTTAATATTTACTGTAGTTACCAACATGCACTGAGGGGAATGATTGTTTTACACCAAACCAATAGGCGTTGCTATCCGTAACTGTTCACATTAAAATTTGTCGTAGAAACTGTCGCGATTTCTAACATTTTTTTAGGCACTTGTTATGTTACTCCGGAGACATTTCTTCTAAGGGAGTTGTAAAGTCTTCTTGATTTAAAAACCACTCTGCAGACATTTTATAAATTTCATTGTTTTAATCAGTGAAAGTTCTTGTAAACTGCAATTTTAACCAAATCGTTTTATAATCTCTTGTTTTGTGTCAAATCGATTTCGCCGACAGCTTCACGGCTAAAAAAATATATATATCAGTACGTTTCAATGCTGCCAAGCTGCATTTTGCAATTTTCTTCGTTTTACTAGGGAAAGCTGCTTCATAGATTGCTAAAGATTCGATTCTCGCGAACATATCCCGAATTGGGTAGCCAAGCAGAATGCGTGAAAAGCGGTTTGTTAATTACAGAGACAGTGATGGAATAGAATGTTTCTTCCTTCTACTCAAGTAGTAGTCTCGACCTCTGTCAGACAATAAATAGAAGGAACAAGCTTTGTTGGAGTATAATAAGTGTATTCTGTGCCAATAGTCAGGGTATTTTGAGTCATTTTGGCCATATACAAAATTACCTTGAAATTGAAGGAAACTTGAAAATAGTAGTTTACTAAGATAGAAAAACGCTAAAGAGGTAAAAATAATCCGAAACTTACCAAAGATGGGAAACGATGGAAAAGATTATCACGTATTATAAACGACAAACTTGAAAACTTTAGGCTCAGCTTTTCAAGACACGTTAATTGTAGAGTCGAATAGAGAATACCTGGACGATAAAAAAGCTCACGTGTCACGACTACTGCAATTAGGTTAATTAATTTGCTTAGATAAATAGAGCCTGGCTGGTTTATATCATATTGGATCAGAAATTTAATCTGAACATGTGATGGTCTTTTTTAGTAACAACAGTGGGGCAGACATCCTTGACAGTTACTTCAGCAGCACGTTTAACAACACCGACCAAAAGTCCATCGACAGAAGCAGAATCAACAGGTAGAAAATAGTTTGAGTTTAACGATTCTCTTTCGTTCGAATAGCCTTCTGCAAAACGAGTAAAGGTTTGCCTTAAAATAATTATTGAAAGAATCAAAGTGCAGCTTCTCAAATCAAAGACAAAATATTCGCTTGTAAATTTATGATTAAAACTGGCATTGGTGGAAAGGAAATGGAGTAGTTAGAGAGGCATCAAACGACCGATTGTGATCGGTGACGATTGCGATTGTCTAGCCGGTAAGCATGATTACAGGCATGTTTCTGTTGGGGGTTCGGTTTAAATCGATCGACAATTTAATCAGGACAGAAAGAAAGAAATAGTCTTATAATATAAATCGTTCGTTAATCTTTTAAGAGGTAACACAACCGACAGAAAGTGGAACCAAAGAGTCGCAAAACCTACCATGGCGCAATTAACATCGTCCACATATTTATTGACAGAATCAAATTCTGAAGACACGAACAAAATCGAGTTTGTGTCTTAAAGCCAAATAATTAATTGCAATTTGAATAGCTAGAAACGCGTTTTTGGATAACGGGTTTCTTTTAACTTAATTACCTCCGCTTTAAGGTTTGTATTGTTCAGTAAGTTTGTTTTAGTTTTTCTTATGGTTAAGATATTATCAACTACACATCATTTTAATATTCTTTCCCGAGGTAAAAAAAATTAAAGATTCAGGCTTTCTGGTTAGTGCAGAAGCTCGGCTTCCTGATAAACTGTTGCATGCCCAGTGGCATGTGCCGATATCTTTTAGTTTGTTGTTTTATGGTTCTTGATCACCACCTTTGAAAACTTATTATAAAACAAAAATCGCGGCTCAAGTCATGGTTAAGAATGAACATTGGTGAATAGTTTTTCTGAAAGTAATAAATTATTCATGATGCTATCAGCCAACCAGAATACTCTTTTCTAGTCAGGTGGGTGAGTTTAGAAACCCAATTAAACACGTTGAGTTGAAAACTTCAAGTGCTTCAAAAGATTGCAAACACTTGGGGATAATGTTTCTTACTTAACATATTCACAAACCAACACAACAAGAACGTTAACTGACAAAAGAGCTTTTAAAATTGCAATTGAATGTCTGTAATTGGAATCCCTCTTGATCTCGCGACACTGAGATACGCTACAAAGAGTCTTGCAGAGAATTAATCACGATCAATAATTTTGATACAGGTACGATTAAGTGAAAAATAACGCTATAAAGCAAAAACTTAGCCATAATATATAATTACAGTAAATTGTAATTTTGTTTTCAGCCACACCTCCTAAGAACAATGCGAAGGATTTTCCACCAGAGGAAACTACCAAAAGCAACACCAAAGTGATTGTAATCGTCCTCGTCTTACTGGCCATTCTTATTTTGATAATCTTGATCATATTTTACGTCATGTATGTGCGACGTCGGAAATTTAAAAAGCAAGGTAATTCCTCTAGCACCATACAGCTCTTTACCATAAAACTGATTTCTTTTAGTCACACAAAGTTCCGAAGACTGCTTGTGATCCTTACTTTTGCCCACCGGTTCTGGTCCTTGGAATATCTGTTCCCCATCCGATTTCCATGAGCTGTACAAATGTAGTTGCTGCCTGGTCAAAATTGTGTTTGGTTGTTTAATATTTCGGCCATCCTCTTCTAACCGCCAGCACTGAAGGTGTAAATATGGCCATGGAACCACACCCCAGAAAGTGTTTAGTGTGTGTAAATAAGATATTAATATGTCTACTGGCTGGCAAATTTAACAAGAAGACTTGCTATGAAGTAGGTTTAGGTATTCCTGTTGGAAAAAACTAAAATAAAACTGAAATGCTTATTTGTTGGTTACCTCTTGGTCACGATGGTCCCAGATAAATTCTAACAAATTAGCTCGTTGTGTGCCCCTGGTGATATAATGAGGCAGTTTTAACTTTCCAATCGTCTTTGAAGTTATATGAACGGTAACTCAGTTTTCTTTTTCTTGGTGTTAAGTAAGCATGGAAGAACATCCTACTCTTGTTCCCGAAGACACTCTCATTTTGGCATGTTTTAGCAAACCTTTTAGCAATATTGATATATTGTTAGTGTTTTTTATTTATTTATTTTTTTAAGTTGTTTGTTTGTATTGTTTTTTTACTAAATATCTTCATAACTACTGACGGGGACGCTGACGCTTGCTGGAACATCACAATAAACAGTAAGTATATATTTGAATATGAATTTGCTACTTATGAACTGTTCGATGGTTTTTATTATCATGAATTTGATTTTTTGTGTATGTGCCACTGGTATTGTAAAAACTCTGCTCCCTCTTTGCTGCAATCAAAACCTGCGATACACTTGGATCTAGATCTTACTCTGGATATGGGATGGGGCTTAAGGATGTGTGGAATTTGGGAAAGAGTCGACTGGCATTTTTAAGTTACAAAATATTTACCACACAGTTGAGTAGGAAGAGAATATTATACTTTGAAAGTCACAAGTTGGGCAAAAAACAACAGCAACTGCTATTAATACACTTTATTGTCTTAGTAAAGGAGTATATAAGAACCTTGAGACCGAGGAAGCTTTGTTTTAAGACAATAGATTTACTACAATTCGCTGAATGACATCCTAGCTTTTTTTGAGACTAATACGGGAAAAATGTGTAAATTGAGGACGTTGTTGGTATAATTTAGACTTTAATTTTGAGTACGATATTTGCCACACTAAGTTAATTTGACACGCTTCATAATTTTAATAAATAAAAGCATCTGGTAATGCAAGAGGTCAATCTATCATTGTCATGACAACGTTTTAGATCACGTGAAGTCCAAAGTCGGGTCCGCTGCACTTACAACAAACCTTTAAGTCCGGGACAACAATCAGTTGAACACGGACGACACCTGGATAGCTCTGCTACAGAAGTCACAGTACATGTAACACTTTCGAGGACTAAGGCGGGTCTGGACACTTATGAAACCGTTGAAGTCCAAGAAGGGCCCACTTATGCTAATGTTAAACAGACCAAGTCTCAGACCCATAGAAAAGAGTCTTTAACTCACGAGAATGGAACCGCCAAGCAAACGCAGTCTGAAGATGGCTATTGTACGCCACTGGAGAGCTCACCACTGGATGCTACGAACAAGCTTCAGGCGCATGGAGTGGAAAACGCAGAAAAACAGGAAAATAAAGATCACGTTTATGCGGTTGTTCATAAAGATGCCAAAGGTAGAGACTCTGCAGCAAGTGTCCACGCCAGAACACCATGCTCGAAACGTTTGGAGCCTGCGATTCGCCCGTATTCAGATGTTGAACCTGTGAATCGCTCGTCCTCCGCGGATCCGGCAAATCACTCAGACGCGAGACCCTCTTCTGTGGAGCCTGCAAATCACTCACAGGGCGCACTCCTAGGAGACGAGAAGGAAGATTACTTGTATGCGGTTGTTGACAAGGCAAACAAGAAAAAGAGGCCACCTCAGGTAAACATTAAGGGAACGCTTTTTTTGTTTGTTTGTTTGTTTGTTTGTGCTTTTTCTTGTTTCTTTTTTCAATTTCTTTTTGCAATATTAATCAAAGATTTTTGCTCTCTTAACCTCTCTGTTACAATCATCTCATGTTGTTTGAAAAATAATCCAAAAATCAGCCTGACGCCATTATTGATACATTGTCAGACGAAGGTTACAATACAAGTTAATAAGTATCATAACAGCCTGACCTCCCTGTAGTGTTGATGGACAAGTTATCACGAACCAGGCTTTTTTTTATTTTTTTTTATTTTTCCATTGCTGATCTTTCCTTGCCAATAATTAACATTTTGCTTTACACACAGAAGCCTTCCCCGTACCGTGGTGTTGTGTACGCCGACCTAAACCACTCCACAACAAGCAACACGGGACCAGTTAAAAGAGAGTTTCCAACTGTCTACGCCGATATCGATTATCTCAAGACAGATGCAAGCGCAAAATTACCAGAGGAACATTTGGATCAACCAACGGAGTAGGATGATCCGTAGCAGACTAACCGCTATGGTTAGCCAAACCTTAAATAAAACATTAATGAACGACAATTAACGCTGGGGACAAAGTAAACAAAACAAAACAAAAAAAAAAAGAACGAATTAATATTTTTCTTCAGAAATTCGCAGTACATTCTTTTTTTATAAGAATATTGTTTTTGGGCGGAGACTGAATATTCTTATTTTTCTGCCGATTTTAGGCTGAAAATATTCTTGTGAATATTCTTAGATTAAAGCGCATGGCTTTTCTGTTTTCAAATGTATTTGGTGTCTGCGGTGTTAAAGTAATTTTAGAGCCAGTCTGCAGGCATTGAAGCTTGATATGACACATATAACTTCTTGGGACATACGGCTAGTTCTGATTTTGTTTTTTTTTTCGGCCAGTTTTCCCGTTCAGGGACAAAAAATGAATTTTATACGGTCAAGTTAAAAACATATAATTGTATTGCATTTACAAATTTTCAACACATAAAATTATATTCTTTTCCTGAAAATCTAAGCCTCGGATTTACTTTTAAAATACCCTTAAAATTTCGCCAATTTCAGCCTCAATATTCTTATAAAATGTATTCTTTTAAAAAAAGGGTGTAATCTTTGTATTCTAGATGTATTTAGAGTGAATCTGTCACTTTTAGAACTTCCAACTTAATATAAAAAAATTATCAACCGTTGTATTCCACGCTCAATTATACAAACTCTGGTCAGTTGACGTCATCGTTTTTATTTGCAGAGGATCTAAAGAAAACGTACCATTAGGTATTGTTAAGCTGCCAATTTGCCCCGTCCACACTACGCAGGAGAAATTTGAAAGCGCAGCTTTACTTCTACGGTTAGGTCTACCGTCCACTGACTAATCCGGCACTGAAACGGAGCTTATCGAAGACGCTCTTCAAACAGGAGGAATTTGAAAACACCGGCTTTGCGCTTTATTTGGGCGAAAAACATTTTGTAAACGGATAATTTTTGAAAACGAGAACCCGTCTTGATAGTCATGTGATTAACGCTAACCCTGGAGAGTGCACTCGACATTCAAGGTTTTCTGACGCCGGTCATAGTTGCGTTTTCAAAATTTCTCCGGCGCAGGTGGACGGAAAATATTTGATGCGTTTTCAGAGTGAAAACTTCGCCTTACGTTTAGCAACGTGGCTGGCTTGCTATGAAAGCCCATAAATTCCTTCGATACCACTTGCCTCGCGCAAAATCGAGTAGTGGAGAAGCTCTCCATAGGGCTCGGTATTATCCTGTAAGACCAGGTCATGAATATGCGATTTTTAGCTGAACTGAATCTATAAATCTTTTCTCTCTGGTTGGAGAAACGCGATGAGGGTAGCGAAAATGGAAAACAATCCCCTTTCATTTGGCCTTAGGAAGAATGGAAGTCAAAATGTCATGCAAAGTTGAACGCTGAGAACGTAGTCGCAAAAAAACTAGCCTCAGTGTGTTAGCAAGAAACTTGCCTGTAACAATTTATGTATTTTACTATATACATGTATATCTTTTTTTTTTTTTTTTTTCAGTTTTTTTTTCCTTTGGTCAAGCGCGAGACGTAACCTTATCAATTTGGCTTTTATCCTGTGTTAACTTCCCAAGTTGGTGACGACACGTACGGAACAAAACTGAAATGTTTTGTAGTGTAAGCAATTCTTGAAACTGCAATGAATCCGATAGCGAAAGACTCCCTAACCGTTCCCGCATGAATGTCTAGCTGTGTTTATTAATGTGTGTAAACGGTAGAGGAAAAGTCAGAATACCTTTACAGTGCAAACGCTTACGAATTCAAATATCTTTTGAAGAATCCAGCAACATTTATGAATCCGAAAAATATATATCCTGTTGTTTACACGTAACTTAACATTAATTTGGGATAATTCGAACTTTTTGTAATTAAAAAGTGTATTGTTTATTGATTTAACAGAGTTCTTGCTTATCCTGTGTCCGAACATGTATGGAGAAATTTCGCCATGCGCATTTTATTTTATTATTATTGCTTTTTTTTTAACCCTGACGACCCTCTCGAATGAATCTTGATTCAGCCGCACGTACGTTTTATCGAACTGACCCCGTGGTTTGCTTCATCCGCGTTGTGTGATCTTCTTAGAAACGGAACACTTTTTCTCGCTTTAATATTGCAAGAAAATTGTTTGGTCTGGCATCGTTTCTTGTTTACAAGCCTCAATATTGGGGTTCAGCGACGAGCTTTCTAGAAATTTCATCGATCAGCCATTTCCGCTTAAGTGTGACATGGTGTCTGACTTCCGCTGTTTCCACCCTAGTCACACCTCAAGTGACGGGAAGTTGCGTCGTTGTGAATCAGCGACGCGGAACGACGTCGAAACAAATCAGTCTATGTTTATGGGTTTCAATGGCGTTGAATTTGATGATGAATTTAGCGAAGCTGCCTGTTTGGATTATTGTGGCGATTCAAGTATTCCACTTCGGAGCGGGTAAGGGTAGCGAAGAACTGATCTTTGTTAACTTTAGTATACGATTATAAGCTTCATAAATAATCCATGGCATTCCCGTACGTGCGAATATTTATAATATCACTCCATTTTGAAGCCAATTGTTATCTTGTAAGGACCCACGATTCCGCACTTAAAACTTGATTCACGGTACACATAGCATGTTCAATTACCTATTTATCTCGGATACAAATCATTTTATGCTTTGTCAAATTCGCTTTTCTCATGCTGGAAAGCTTCAGGCGATTTATTTGAGAACTGGTTCTGACAAGGAAGTGAAACGAATATCACATTGATCATAGCTGTATTTACGTTTTGCCAGTCAGCTTGCTAGCTGAGACCCCCACCTATCGACTCATTTTACGTTCAATTATCGTTATATCATCTTTATATGTTTTTGAAATGGTGACAGCGATCGGCAGATCACGAACATTTGTTGCAATTCCCTCATGTTTTAACACTGTCTTTCACAACTAGCGTGACCAATTCGTGAGGTGCCATGCCCAGCCTTCGGCTCGCAAGTGATGTGTAACGCAACGTTTCTCACGTGGGTCGCTTTTAAAAAAGACTTTTAAATCTAACAACTTTGTTTTCGTTAGTCCGACTTATTGATGTACGAACTTCAAACAATCAAAGTAAAACATCTTCTCGCTTGTTACTTTCTCTGATCTCTGCAGTTTAACACAATTACAATTAACAATAAATCGTTTTCACTGTCACGCAATAAAAAAAATAAATCGAAAACCATCCAGTGGAAAAAGCTATGAAATTATGATGTTATAGAAGATAACTAAATAAGCCACTTCTCCAAGTTTTAGGCCTGCGCGTTTCCCCAAACTTCAGATATTCGTCGAAATGTTTCGCCGATATTTACAGAGCCCGGTATGAAAACGCCATGTTGATGTACCTCCGTGGTACACCAATATGGCGGCCGGAAAATAGTGTAAACATCTGGAACTTGCTTTGGCTATCTAGGCGACTGATTATCGGTACCGATCAAACAAGCACTTACATAAGCACTTTTCCTAATGCTTTAACTTCTAAAAAGGCTCAAAATCATGGGATAAGTATATATTTTTCGACAAACTCGATCATAGCCTTGTGTCACGCACCTCCATAACCCTGAAATTCAAAATGCTCTGGATTCCAAACGAAGCACGCTATTGAGCTGTAAAATTGTAAACCGATATAAATATACCGCTTCTTGTGCCTGATGACGACAAAAACTTTGGTGGCTCTTTCGTTTTGGATTTTAGAAAGTGATGACGTCACGTGAAAACGATGCATAGACATCCTCGATCGGGAGGGGATTACGGAAGTAAGCATCAACTATTTTTTTTTTTATCATTATTTGATGGTATTATTATTTCTTGGAAAGGGCAAAACATTTAACTTATTTCCCTTCTTTGCCATACGTAAGCGTAGTGTATAATCATTATATAATCATTATATAATCATTATATATTATGTCCTTGAGATAATAAGGTGTCGAGTTTTCCCCCGTCGTTGAAGAGGAAATCAGGAAAATAAAAACATGAATAAGTTTACTACGGTTTATTGAATGTCTTATTTATATCCAGAAAGAAGGGGCTGAGGTACTCTGCAAAGTTTTATACGGGGAGGCTCGGCCTTGAGGTCCAACCCCTTACCCTTTTCTATACCATTATGACAGAAAAGGTACGCCTTTCATGTAACTTCTATTGAAAAAGGTATCCCATTCCCTTACCTTAGTGAGAACACTGCATCTCTGTTTTCAAACCTTGAAATGAAGTTAATGAGGTGGTGCTTAATGAATTAAATGATACTACCGCAAGGTGCGTCTCTTCGAAATATTTTAATTAAGGTCCCTTTTGCCAGTGAATACCTAAAAGACAGATTTTTCTACCCTTTCATATACGTCAACTTGTGAACCCCTTGACCTTTAATATACCTGAAGCCTGAAAAAGGTACCCCTTGCGGGTGAGCCTCCTCTTATAGGCCATTATAGGGAATACCCCTCCCCCGGTACGAATGCTTGACTAGTTTTCATCTTTGTTCGTAATTTTCTGTTATATAGGTGAAACTTTTAAATGGTTCAAAGGTGGCTGTTCCAATTACACATTTCACGCGACATCTACCCCTCTTGATTGGGAGCAAAGCAGACGATTGTGCAAGAAGACTGGACTTGGTGATCTTGTTTCTATTGAAAGTTACGCGGAGTGGCTCTTCTTGAAAAACACTATTTTAAAGTTAACAATAGCTGACGAATATTTTATCGGTTTGAGTAAAGGTGATCGGTCTAGACAGTGGAGATGGTTAAGTAACAAGAGCACATCCAAGAAATATCTTCCTTGGGCTACACGGGAACCAAGTGGTGACGGGAATTGTGCAAATATGTACAAGGATTATCTGAAAAATTATGGAAAGTATAATGACTTGAAATGTACAGGACAACCTACGCCTGGGTATATTTGTGAGTTTCCTGTCGACCGTTGCAATCAAGAGAGTAAGTCTTGTACTTTCCATATATGCTTTAGGCGATTGTTTTCAACATTTTTTAAATCGTGTAACCTATCTTCGATGATGATCGGTACTGCCACTAACAATGTACTGATTTTCCCCTTGCATTCATCCCACGCGCTTTTTTTTTAACAATTCGATTATAATTATGAGATGTTAATCGTCTTAGCCTTAACGTTGTCAAGACAAAATGTATGTTCATCGGGACCCGACATAAAATATCACTGCTCTCCGGCATTAGTCTTGACAGATATCATATCGACTTGTGATTATCTTAAACGTTATCTTGCTTGGGCTTTAAACACTCAGTACAAAGCATCATCACATGGAACATTCTCTCTACTTTAGGTTAATACAGTTATAATTAAGTTTTCGCAGTCTCGAAAGTTTGTTATTATTATTATTAGTAGTAGTAGTAGTAGTAGTAGTATTATTAGTATTTTTTTTTAATAGCAATAATGTGTTTATTGTGACAAAAACTAGAGCTAAGCTTTACAAAATGCTATAATATTTACATAATTTGATGTCTGTTAAACCTGTAAAACATGTTTCCGTATCTAATCATTATATTCCGTATCTAATTATTATTATTATTATTATTATTATTATTATTATTATTATTATGGTAGAATAATAGTTGAATGTGTATTGTAAAGTTTGAGAGTAATTGTATTTTTTTTTTATTACTTCTCGCGTACACTCGATGACTCAAACCGCAAATACTTTCGCTACGTTTCTGTCCAATTCTCAGGCTTTCTCAATTTCATTCATTCTTGTAAACTACATTTTGCCTCCCTTTTTTAATGATTTTAATACAATTGTTATAAATTGTAAACAGTTTTGTGCTGCAAATAATTATCATGTGAAGTTTTAGTGAGACGATTTGGAAATACATGAGACAAGAAATATAAGTTATAGAAACCGACGTTTCGGTACATCTTGCGTTATTATCAAGGTTACATAATTAAAGATAACAAGCGGTTTGTGAAGAGGCTAAGTTAAAGCGAATTTGCCTAAAAGAGTGCCAAGCTCATTACGTGAATACTTCAGCAACAAGAGAGTCAGACTGCACATTCAGTGCTGCTTTAAGATCTTGAATACACAGCATTTCATTAACAAGGCAGTCAAATTTGTTCGGGCACTTCTCGATTACATTAAAGCGTGCTAAGAAATTGGTCGGAACGGCAGTGTTACGTTCTTTGGAATAATGCGGTAAATAGATGACGCCTTTTGTTGTTGTTTTCGCCACATCGATTTCCGGTCGCTTTGTAAAATTAAAACCCAATAAAATTAAGCTATAATTTCCAAGTATACAAACGCACCGAATTTAATAAAACAATTATTCCATTCGCGCTTGTTGGATATGAGATTGGTTATAGCCAACGCGCGCTCATGGAATAATTGTTAAATATACCTGAAGCCTGAAAAAGGTACCCCTTTCGGCTGAGCCTACTCGTATAGGCCATCGTAGGGAGCACTCCTCCCCCGGTACGAATGCTTGACTAGTTTTCATCTTTGTTCGTAATTTTCTGTTACATAGGTGAAACCTTTAAATGGTTCAAAGGTGGCTGTTCCAATTACACAATTCACGCGAATTCTTACCGTCTAAGTTGGGAGCAAAGCAGGCAATTATGCAAGAAGACTGGACTTGGTGATCTTGTGTCTATTGAAAGTTTCGCGGAGTGGATCTTCTTGAAAAACACTATTTTAAAGTTGACAATAGCTGACGAATATTTTATCGGTTTGAGTAAAGGTGATCGGTCTAGACAGTGGAGATGGTTAAGTAACAAGAGCGCATCACAGAAAGATCTTCTTTGGGCTATAGGGCAACCGGATGGTGATGGGAATTGTGCAACTATGAGAAATTATGGAAAGTACAATGACTTGAATTGTTCAAGACAAACAATCTCTGGGTATATTTGTGAGTTTCCTGTCGACGGTTGCAATCAAGAGGGTAAGTCTTGTACATTCCATATATACCTTAAACGGTTGTTTTCAACATTTTTTTAATCGTATAACCTATCTTCGATATGACGATCCGTACCCACTAGCAATGAACTGATTTTCCCCTTGCGTTCGTCCCTCGCGCTTTTTTTTTTTTTTTTTTTTTTTTAACAATTCGATTATACGATCTCAATCGTCTAAGCCGTGACTTTGTCAAGACAAAATGTATGTTCATTGGAACCCGACATAAAATATCACTTATTTAATTGGTGTATAATATGTAACTCGGACATTTAGTAATTAAAAAGTGTATTGTTATAGATTTAACAGAGTTCCTGCTTATCCTGTGCCCGAAAATGTATGGCGAATTTTCGGCATACCCACAAAGGATTTTTACACTTTTTTTAACATTCTATTTTATCATTTCATTTTTTTTTTTAACCCTGGCGACCCACTCGAACTAATCTTGATTCGGTCGCACGTACGTTTTATCGAACTGGCCCCGTGATTTGCTTCATCCGCGTTGTGTGATCTTATTAGAAACGAACCGTTTATTCTCGTTTTAATATTTTAAGAAAATTGTTTGATCTGGCGTTGTTTCTTATTTACAAGCCATAATATTGGGGTTCAGCGACGAGCTTTCTAAAAATTTGATCGACGGGATTACGGAAGTAAGCATGAAGTATTTTTTTAAGTATTTTTTTGTATTATTATTATTATCATTATCATTATTATTATTATTATCATTATTATTTGAAGGTATTATTATTTCTTGCAAAGGACAAAACATTTTTAAAATCCGTTATCCTACTTTGCCATACGTAAGCGTACTGTATAATCGCTATATATTAAATTAATGTCCTCGAGATTATAAGGTACGGTGTCGAGTTATCCCCGTCGTTGGTCAGGAAATTAGGCAAATAAAAACAGTTTACTACGGTTAATTGAATGTCTTATATTCAGCGGGGTAGGGGGGTGGCTACTCTGTAAAGTTTTATACGTGGATGCTCCGCCTCGAGGTCCAACCCCTTACCCCATAGCAAGAAAGGTGCGCCTTTCATGTAAGTGCTATTGAAAAAGGTACCCCGTTCCCTTACCTTCGTGAGAACATTGCACCCTTGAATAAATTAAATGATACTACCGTAAGGTGCGTCTCTTCGAAATATTTTAATTAAGGTCCCTTTTGAATACCTAAAAGAAAGATTCTCTACCCTTTCATACACCTCACCTTGTGAACCCCTTAACCTTTATTATTAAATTCTCAACCTCGGATAATGCAATTCTAGCTTTCTTATTGGTTCACTGGATCTCGGTTACCAGCCATTATACCTGCGTTTGACCTTATATGGAAATGAATGCGGTAAATGTCGCTCGGCATAAACTTTTTCGCGGGAAGTCAAGTTTCGTCGAGAAAAACATGGACGAAAAAAAAAACAGATTCGGTGAGCTATCTACAGAAGAAATACAGGAAATTATGGACAATGCCGTCCCAGTAACAACAAAAAAGCCACAAAGTTCGAGATTAGATTATTTAACGGTACGTGTACGTTAAGTTTCCTCGAAAAGTCGCAAAATTAAGATATGACAGTCGAGATTTTACGCACTCATGAAGATTATGTAACAAAAACAATGTTTACCTTAACAGAATGGCTTGCTAGTCCTGGTGGCACCAAATTTCCGAAACCGATATAAGCAATGTCAAAAGAAGAACTGAATGTTTGAAGTGGTTTTACTCGTCTGCGAGGAAGAAAGATGGCACGTATTGCAAAAGTTCATCGATTAAATCCATAAGGAGAACCGCCATTGATCATTTCCTTCGCACGCCGCCGCACAACAAACCGTTTTCCATTATCTCTGACCAGGCAAATAAATTATTAGAGCATTTGTAAAAGGCCTCAGGAAAACAGGCATCATTGCTGTCCTTGCGAAAAACACCTAAAGGAGTTGAGTGTTTTGAGCTGAACCGAAGTAAGCCCGGTTCTTTACCAGCCACGAAAAACCATCAGGGTGGCCTCGGAGATTCTGAAGATGAATCTGACGCTAAGATAGTTTCTGTCTCTGACTCTGAGTCTGGCCAACAATGAGCTCCACACATACAGCTCGAAATGCCATGGCTTTCAAAGCAAGGGAACTCCGAAAGACGTCTTGTCGAGCATAATTTTGGCACAACGTCTGTGTCACATGGCGATCAAAGTTTTCCGCAGCGTTATTACAACGGCAATGTGCAAGTACACAATTATTCGGCTCTTCTCCATGACTCGAACTTGAACGCTTTTCAAACTTTCTGAACAAGTTTACATCTCCTTCATTTGATATACGTTTCTTGAATTCTACTTGATTGTAAATTCATTCAGCAAATTCGCTTGCTTCCCTTTCAAATTTTTCATTCAACTAATTTTACAAACGGCGCGCATGTCATGTGATTTCCCACTTGTTGTTGTTTTCGCCACATCGATTTCCGGTCGCTTTGTAAAATTAAAACCCAATAAAATTAAGCTATAATTTCCAAGTATACAAACGCACCGAATTTAATAAAACAATTATTCCATTCGCGCTTGTTGGATATGAGATTGGTTATAGCCAACGCGCGCTCATGGAATAATTGTTAAATATACCTGAAGCCTGAAAAAGGTACCCCTTTCGGCTGAGCCTACTCGTATAGGCCATCGTAGGGAGCACTCCTCCCCCGGTACGAATGCTTGACTAGTTTTCATCTTTGTTCGTAATTTTCTGTTACATAGGTGAAACCTTTAAATGGTTCAAAGGTGGCTGTTCCAATTACACAATTCACGCGAATTCTTACCGTCTAAGTTGGGAGCAAAGCAGGCAATTATGCAAGAAGACTGGACTTGGTGATCTTGTGTCTATTGAAAGTTTCGCGGAGTGGATCTTCTTGAAAAACACTATTTTAAAGTTGACAATAGCTGACGAATATTTTATCGGTTTGAGTAAAGGTGATCGGTCTAGACAGTGGAGATGGTTAAGTAACAAGAGCACATCACAGAAAGATCTTCTTTGGGCTATAGGGCAACCGGATGGTGATGGGAATTGTGCAACTATGAGAAATTATGGAAAGTACAATGACTTGAATTGTTCAAGACAAACAATCTCTGGGTATATTTGTGAGTTTCCTGTCGACGGTTGCAATCAAGAGGGTAAGTCTTGTACATTCCATATATACCTTAAACGGTTGTTTTCAACATTTTTTTAATCGTATAACCTATCTTCGATATGACGATCCGTACCCACTAGCAATGAACTGATTTTCCCCTTGCGTTCGTCCCTCGCGCTTTTTTTTTTTTTTTTTTTTTAACAATTCGATTATACGATCTCAATCGTCTAAGCTGTGACTTTGTCAAGACAAAATGTATGTTCATTGGAACCCGACATAAAATATCACTTATTTAATTGGTGTATAATATGTAACTCGGACATTTAGTAATTAAAAAGTGTATTGTTATAGATTTAACAGAGTTCCTGCTTATCCTGTGCCCGAAAATGTATGGCGAATTTTCGGCATACCTACAAGGGATTTTTACACTTTTTTTAACATTCTATTTTATCATTTCATTTTTTTTTTTAACCCTGGCGACCCACT
Organism: Orbicella faveolata; assembly: GCF_042242905.1. Taxonomy (NCBI): domain Eukaryota; kingdom Metazoa; phylum Cnidaria; class Anthozoa; order Scleractinia; family Merulinidae; genus Orbicella; species Orbicella faveolata. The sequence continues at coordinate 13,273,978 of NW_028301564.1, forward strand.
CGAACTAATCTTGATTCGGTCGCACGTACGTTTTATCGAACTGCCCCCGTGATTTGCTCCATCCGCGTTGTGTGATCTTATTAGAAACGAACCGTTTTTTCTCGTTTTAATATTGTAGGAAAATTGTTTGATCTGGCGTTGTTTCTTATTTACAAGCCATAATATTGGGGTTCAGCGACGAGCTTTCTAAAAATTTGATCGACGGGATTACGGAAGTAAGCATGAAGTATTTTTTCAAGTATTTTTTTGTATTATTATTATTATTATTATTATCATTATTATTTGAAGGTATTATTATTTCTTGCAAAGGACAAAACATTTAATCCGTTATCCTACTTTGCCATACGTAATTAAGCGTACTGTATAATCGTTATATATTAAATTAATGTCCTCGAGATTATAAGGTACGGTGTCGAGTTATCCCCGTCGTTGGTCAGGAAATTAGGCAAATAAAAACATGAATAAGTTTACTACGGTTAATTGAATGTCTTATATTCAGCGGGGTAGGGGGGTGGCTACTCTATAAAGTTTTATACGTGGATGCTCCGCCTCGAGGTCCAACCCCTTACCATATAGCAAGAAAGGTACGCCTTTCATGTAAGTGCTATTGAAAAAGGTACCCCGTTCCCTTACCTTCGTGAGAACATTGCACCCTTGAATAAATTAAATGATACTACCGTAAGGTGCGTCTCCTCGAAATATTTTAATTAAGGTCCCTTTTGAATACCTAAAAGAAAGATTCTCTACCCTTTCATACACCTCACCTTGTGAACCCCTTAACCTTTAATATACCTGAAGCCTGAAAAAGGTACCCCTTTCGGGTGAGCCTACTCGTATAGGCCATCGTAGGGAGTACCCCTCCCCGGTACGAATGCTTGACTAGTTTTCATCTTTGTTCGTAATTTTCTGTTACATAGGTGAAACCTTTAAATGGTTCAAAGGTGGCTGTTCCAATTACACAATTCACGCGAATTCTTACCGTCTAAGTTGGGAGCAAAGCAGGCAATTATGCAAGAAGACTGGACTTGGTGATCTTGTGTCTATTGAAAGTTTCGCGGAGTGGATCTTCTTGAAAAACACTATTTTAAAGTTGACAATAGCTGACGAATATTTTATCGGTTTGAGTAAAGGTGATCGGTCTAGACAGTGGAGATGGTTAAGTAACAAGAGCACATCACAGAAAGATCTTCTTTGGGCTATAGGGCAACCGGATGGTGATGGGAATTGTGCAACTATGTACAAGAATTATTTGAGAAATTATGGAAAGTACAATGACTTGAATTGTTCAAGACAAACAATCTCTGGGTATATTTGTGAGTTTCCTGTCGACGGTTGCTATCAAGAGGGTAAGTCTTGTACATTCCATATATACCTTAAACGGTTGTTTTCAACATTTTTTTAATCGTATAACCTATCTTCGATATGACGATCCGTACCCACTAACAATGAACTGATTTTCCCCTTGCGTTCGTCCCTCGCGCTTTTTTTTTTTTTTTTTAACAATTCGATTATACGATCTCAATCGTCTAAGCTGTGACTTTGTCAAGACAAAATGTATGTTCATCGGAACCAGACATAAAATATCACTACCTCCGACATTATTCTTGACAGATATTATATTGACTTGAGAATATCTCAAGCGTTTTCTTGCTCGGGCTTCAAAGACTCAGTACAAAACATCATTACATGGAGTGGAGCACTGTCTCTACAGTAAGTTAACACAGTTATAATTAACTTTTGGGAGCCTCGAAATGAAATTTCAAGCAAAGGAAAAAAAATAATCCACACCCTAATTTTCCATACGCAAGCGGAGTGTATAATCAATCATTATGTCAAAAGCCGAAGTGTTATTTCTGTGAGAGCGCACATTTTTTTGCAATGTACATTGTGTCATCGATTTTCATATAACTATTTTATTTTTCTTTGTTACAAATAGCACTTTGTACAAAAATATCTGGGGTACATGTCTTCTGTGCCCAATAACTTTCGATCAGTTCACGCTCAAGGTTAAATACACATGGTGGTTCTCGCGTAACTGAATGTAGAACGTATTTGCACTTGATCTGGTTTTGCATTTCTTCCCTAAGAGACTGGCTTAAGAACTTGCGCCACCTTCTCATCCAATCACAAGTAAAACCAAAACCAATCCTGAATCCCTCGTACTGATTGGTTTACTAGATTGTCTGTTTTCTTTGTTATGGGCCAAAGTAATGACTGGTTTTGGTTTTACGACACTCGATTGAAACCACTATTTCTTGCTTTTAACCTCCTTACAAAAGAATTCTAAGCAACTTTTGTCACTTATTAGATCCTACCAGGGACCCGGAAGGAGGGAAGCAGACTCATGACAAAGATAACAGCGCCTTATTAGTGATAATTCTTACGTCGTTAGTAGCAGTATTGTCTGCTGTGTTGCTCATTCTTGGTGTATGTTTCTTATCTTGGCGAAAGAAACAACGAAAAGGTAATTTACTGTCTTACCTATATAACATGTCAGCAGGTGCTACTGATATCGGTATTTTGGTTACTTTAAGAGAACGTTTCATATCTATATTTAGTCTTTGATAGAATCTTAGAAAGTAATGTATTTTGATACTAGCTCGTGATAGATATATAATTTTTTTACCTATAGTAGTTTACACTTTGTGTTATCATCTTCATGAAGTTCAATCACTCCTTTTGTAACCAATATCAGCCCTGCATGGAGTATTGATTGAAACTTTTCATATTATTTATCATCTTTATCATTAAAGAATTGGTTCATGCTTAGCGTGCGTATATCGAGTTATGGACGCACGGCGAAGTTTGGTGAGCAAAAAAGAAGCGTAAGAGTTGCTCGAGGCGATAGTCGACAGCAACTCTAGCTCCTTGAGTGCTCTCCAAACTTTCCAAGTGCATCCATAACTCGATATACGCACAGCTAAAAGCATGAACCAATTCTTTTATGACATGGCGACAACGTATTGGGCGTTAAAACATGTTTTATTTGTGTTTAACTACAAAGTTCTCACAATGCACGGTGAAGGAAAACATAGGTCATTAGGATCCTAGCACGCCACAATCAGTTGAACGAAAACGTCTAAAATTGTCAACGAAAAAATGCGCTTCTTCGATTTAGTTATAATAAAAATGTAGGCAAACAAAGTCAAAAATACTCAATGAAAATGAAGACAAACAAGGTCAAAATACTCAAGTTTAAGTAAACACCTTGGCTCGGCAAAAGTCAAAGGTTCCAAGTAGGGTTTGGATTGTTCAGAATAATCTTCACATTGCCGAAACGTAAACAAAAGGAACTCGCGCGAAACTCGAAGGAAATTTTGCAGCTGAAATGAAACTGCACACGTCATTTTATTGAGCACAGCCGCGCTTACGTAAAGATTTTGTTTATGATGGCTCAATAGGGATTAGGTAGGACTAGCGCCCGCGCTATATGTTGTAATATATTTTCTTTTATTTTAGTTTTGATTTCTCTCTACTATTGTATTATCTTGCATTATTTGTTCTTTTTCTTTGTTTACTTAACAAATTATTCTGCGAGTGCACGTTGGATATGAAATGATAGATAGCCAACTCGGCGCTACGCGCGTCGTTGACTATAATCATATCATAGTCAGCATGCGCGAGTGGAATAATTGTTTTATTAGAAATGCCCCCAAAGTATAGAAAGCTAGCATAAAATAAAAAATGAAAATGCCTCAAAAAATCACGCTTACGCTTACCATGTTTGTGGAGCATATTATAACCCATGATGGCTAAGGCAATGAAAATTATCGAATTGCATTATCCAATGATCCAGTTTTTAATAAAATCGTATATACCCTGCGGAACCAATGATAAACGTCAATGTGCAAAACTCAAAGGGGGAAGTTTAGGGAACGCTCTAATCACAAAGTGAAAGTGACAGAACTGGGTTGCTTTATTCTGTTACGATTGTCCCTTTTAATAAAACTATCTTCTAACCGCTCATTATGTCTTTACTAGATGTAAGAAATGCAACCGATGTAAGGTAGGTCACCTGCTTAATAGTGCGTATATAATTGCACTTGTGATAAATAATAATAATAATAATAATAATAATAATAATAATAATAATAATAATAATAAGTCAAATGTGAATTGGTATTACAAAACCACTACAAAATACCTCCAGGTTGGGCGGAGGTGGGGGAAGTCACATGTTATAGTGATTGGGAGGTGCAAGACCCTTTGCTTTCAGAGTTTAATTTCTTTAAAATAATCTGAGCACTTCTCATTTCTGTTAAACGATTGACGCAGTTGCATTTACAAAGTGTAAACTACATGTAAATGACAAGGAAACGTCAGTCCATACTGAGAAAAGGGACTTTTTGGGTTGCTTCCTAAGCCGTTTGACTTTTTTGGGGTACTGGCTTTTGCCTCAAGGACTACTTTGGATACATCTCCCCTTATTCGTAACTTCCCGCCAGTTTTAAGCCCGCGTGTTTTCTCTTATGTTTTTTTCATGTACACTGTTTTTGCTCATCTCTTTGGTAACAGGTACCAACTTGATAATCAAGACGGGACTTCGTTGAGCCCAGAAAATGTGGCGAGAGAGCTTGGGTTCTCTGAGGAAGCAGAACCCGGTGGTATGAAACGCGAAAATCAGAGGCGGGAAACAGACCAATCTTCGAGACAAGAGTGTGGATATGCCATGTTGACTCCTCGTACAATGATGGTAATTTCAATTAAAGTTTTGGTACAAAAGCCCATGTATCTCAGTTTCAATTATAATTTCTTGTGTTTTGCATAGGTGCCAGGGGATAGTTCCTATGCATCGCTGGTGAAAAGTAAACAAGGAGACTGTATGAATGAATCTTCTGTGGCCGCTTCTCCTTTGCTGCAACACGATGACGAACATCATGATCAGCTGCCCACATACGTCAATGCGCATTCGGCAAACTATGCGAATGTATAACTCGATCGATGAAGAGGGAAAGTGATGACATAAGTAGTCGATACTTGCTTTGGCTTCCGCTCGAATTCGTGGTAGTGCTTAAGAGATATTAGCTTAGATAATGGCCAATTGATGCTGATGCGTTCAGTCATACATTAAGTTAATTTAATTTAATTAAGTTAAGTTAATCGAGGAAACTAGACAAACAATTGAATGACTTAGTCAGCGTTAATGTTGAGAAATCTCGAAATTTAAATTTTGTCAGGAACACTTCCACCTAAAACTGCTGTCAAAAGCGATGCTATGAATGATTAGTTCAGTGTTTAATTACCTCTTAGCAGATAGAGAGTTAGTTGGATAACAAGGATATGTTATAATTTTTATTACATTGGAGAACGGTTTTAGAAGTTCATGTTACAGCATTGCCGAATGTTGGAGATTGAGCATAGTACATAGTAGCAATTATAACGTCTCCATGCAGGTGTTCTTTCCTTGACATATTTTATTAATGACGCCATTCATAGACAACTTGTGTACTAAGTGATAGATCCTGCATGCAAACAGGATACTTTCTGTTTAGTTAAAGCGACTTCGTAGTTTTGTTGCTGTTCCTTAGACTCTAGTTTGTTAGATGTATTTATGGAAAGGAATAAGAAAGATCTTTTTAAGCCAACTCAAGATACACTCTTTCTTTTCTATAATAATATACTTTCTAAGAATATTTGCGAAATTCAAGAATATTTTGAGAAGTTAAAAAAGTTAGTCATAATTACAGTTAATTGTGAATTTGCTTTCAGCAACACCTCTTAAGAACATGCAGGATGTTCCCATAGAGGTCACTACTTAAAACAACACTAATTTAAAGTGATTGTAGTCGTTCTGACCTTACTGGCCATTCTTATTTTGATAACCTTGATCGTATTTTACGTCATGTATGTCCGACGTGGGAACTTTAAAGTGGTACTATGATCAAATTTTTATCCCTTGATTTTATAGGTGTATCACGTAGAATTCCGTGAAAGAAATAAACCTCCGTTTACCGTTTGCAAATATCTTCGTTACTTCCGGAGATATTTAAGTTTGAAAAATGTGTGAAATATGCAAATGAGATGACTGATGACGTCATACACTTAACCCAATATTATATCAAGTCTATGAATAGAGCTATCTCCGTCAATGTGCAGCACAGACCATTGAAACTTGGTAGGCTAATAGTTTTACAGGCAACACACCTACTACTCTGAAAAATTATGTTCCTATAGCAACTGACTCTTTTCCGGTCCCCACCCACTTGATTTCAATATGTTAGTAATTTTCAGCTCGAAAAACATTAAGCCAGACCACGAACTCGAGCTAACATATTTATATGCTTGCTGAATCATGCATATATATGAGGCACCATTAGCAAATATCAAAATGAACACCAAAGGTGGCCAGAAAAGCCTTTAATATTGGGGAGGTCTGAAACCCAGTATGTTGCCATGGTAACAAAACTGTTCAGCTCGTTTTGTGTAGCACATTGAGTAGAATCTTAATGCAAAGAGTCAAACACTTCTGATACAAATTGGCTGAGATATCTCTCTTCATAATATTTGATCAATAGTTGGTTGAGTGTCTGACATCATCACTTGGCCAATTTGCATATTTAAAAACTTGAATATCTCTGGAACGAAAAGTGATATTGAAAATAGTAAACAGCATTTTTCTTCTCATGTAGACTACTTGTTTATGTTTTAAAATGGCTTAGATCGGAAAGATGCGATTTTCGTCATAGTACCACTTTAAAAGGCAAGGTAATTCCCATAGCAGTATCCACCTCTTTACAATAAAACAGATTCTTTTTGTTACACCAAGTTAAAGTCCCGAAGACAGTTTGTGATCCCTGCTTTTACCCACAGGTTCTTTTCTTTGAAATTCTGATCTTCTCCCAGTCAATTTCCGTGGACTGTAGTTGCTGCCTGGTCAAAATTGTATTTGGTTAATTGTTTATTTTTTTCGGCCAACCTATTCCACCCGCCAGCACTGAAGGTGTAGATATGGCTATGGAGCCACACCCCAAAAGTGTCTAGTGTGTATAAAAGAGATTAATTTGTCGACCGAGTGGTAAATTTTGCGAATAAATCTGCCTAATACTAAGCAGAGCAGGGAAATAGAACAAGCCATTTGAATAAAACTAGCTCATTACACAAAGTGCAAAAATAAAACTTTGATGAATGATAGTGGCTTAGAATGTATGATTCTATGCTAGTACAAAGAACCGTGTGTTTGAAGAAGTATATTGAAGATTATGCTAGTCCTTGGAAAACTTTCTTGAGTTATTATTTGAAAAAAAGTAGGAGGAAGGTTCCTTTTTTCAGTGCCATTTTGATTGTCGTAATCTGCCAATATCTATGCCTGGGTTTTACAAAGACTGCCTTGATGCATGGTCCACTCTCACAGAGAACGAAATGTGTTCTTATGAAGATATTAAGAGTCAACTTGTGTGGAATAAGAAATACATTCTGAGTGATGGTAAATCTTTGTATCATATGCCTTCTTTCACAATACATGTGGGATAGGTAAAGTCGGAGATTTGGTTTCTAAAGATAATATCATTCTAGGAAGTGCGAAAAACCCTCAATGCAAAACGAACCCCAAGTTAATATTTCCTGTTAATGAAAGTGGTCAGTGCCATACCGAATGAATGGCGTTCCACAGTTAAGGGAAAAAGTGTTCACGTTGAACCGTATCCTTTCAAATTCGTTTCAAGTGTCAATAAGGGGCGAGAAGTCTGATCTTTCAAGCATCTCCTCCAAAACACGTTACAGAGAGTTCCGTTCATGTATAGTAAAGAAATTCTTCCGACCGCTCAAGCTATATTAGATGAGTAACCTAACCTCTCCATCGACTGGAAAGAAATCTATTCATTAGCCTTCGATGTTGCTTTGGACACAAAGTTGAGAGTGTTTCAATATAAATTGGATGCTGATTGTTGACGTGAAAGGCCTGAGCATTTCTTATAAGGTCACGGCTCGAAATACAGTACTTTTGTAATAATTTTATCTGTCTCTTTAGATTCCAATGCACCGAAATAATGTCAGTTCTAGTTTCATCTATAGCCTGCTCGCAGGCTTACGTTGGAGCACGGCGAGCGCGAAAGTAAGCCTGCCTTAATCTCAGCAAATTTTTAATTTCCACCCCGGAAACCGCAGAAAAAATAAGTCAATTATGAAAGTATGAACTTTGACTGCTCAGATTTCTCGGGGAAATTTTAAATCTTTTTCATAACAACATGCAGGCGCGACATTCGTTGTTGATAACGTTTTGCCGAAGAAAACCGTCAAAGTTTATGTCTAGCAAGGACACACACTTAATTCCAAGTGGTCTTGCCTTGGCAGTCTGGTCTTTGATGATGCTGGTAAACGGGCAAACGCCTTCGTGTTGTTTCGTTGCCCGCTCAGGCAATCACATATGCAGTCGGCAAGACGACAAGTACGTCTTGATGCATTTTGAAACATACTTTAACTGCTATTTCCTCCTCCCTCTTTAGTTTAAAATTTAACCAGAAATAGACTGGAACTTTGGTAAAACATCAGTAATACCCACACTCAACTCTTCCTCTGACTGCAAATGTGGACGATTTAACTTTTATTGTGACAACGTGTGGTAAATTACCGAATCCATGGGGATCTAATCGTTCCTCATCAAACATAATAAATTGACAGTTTTCTCGCCTTTCCTGCTTTTCGACCAATGGTATTTCACTTCGCTCAGGCGAAGCAGAAATGAAAACAATTACAGACATAAAGGCAGGGTCACTTTCTTGGCGCTTCTTTACCAGACTCCTACCCGCCGGATCGCTTTGCCCTTCGCCGCTCGCGCGCGTGACTCAAAGGTAAGCCTGCTGGCAGGCTATCTCATCGCAAGTTTCTTCCGCGCAATCTATAGAAGTATATATTTATTTCGTTCTTATTTTTGTTGGTGGGTAAGTTTATATTCTGGTTGCTGAGAATACAAATTTTTCCTTGTCTGGTCTGTCTGAGATGCTGACCTTTGATCAGATTGATATATAACCAGTAACAACAGTGTATTATTTATTTTTTCGCGTAAAAGTGTAAATCGTCTGTACATTACGTGACACAGCTTACTTTGAATAAGTTAAGGTTACCGTATACCTTCAGGGGTGTCTCGCGCGCAAGCGATGTAGCGCGTGCAGTTTAAGCTGTAGATACCTAAACGCCCATATCAAATGAAAGCTTATAGAGCTGGCTATCAAACTATACCAAGAATTTTGAAATAAAATGAATTGTTGAATTTTTCACGACCACTAAATGCGAGCGCCCGAATCACCTTTCGAAAGCTAAAAGTCAAAGCGAATTTTGTTTTTCACCAATTTAATTTTTCCCTGGGTTTCAGTACACAAAGCGCTTAAAAAACGTGTCTGTGTTTTGGCATACTCATTTGCAGTAAAAGGTTACAGAACATTTTCGAAATAGGATTAAAAAAATGTGGAGTGATCGTACAAAAATCGCTCTCGAAGAAAAAGTATTTCGAAATTTGCAATTCGCAGACACGTGTTTGTAGTTTATATGTTAAACAAGCTACTGTCCAAATTTGAGGGCAATTGAAAACAATTCCCTTTGAGTTATAACTCTTTAAAGTGGCTGCTTCAAGCGAAAAAATTTATTCGAGAAAACAACGCTAAGAAAAATCTCCTACTTCGCAAACAAACTCCGCCCACAAACGCCTTCAGCTGGGTTCTCAGATAATTGAGCCGATCAGTGCAGCGAAAATTTACTACCGTTAACCTCCTGGTGAAATCTACGCGCGAATCTCCAAAATACCCTTGCGTTTCGCAATGCGCTCAAGGCGCCGAAAAAGGCCGAAGGAGGAGAAATAATTTTTCTGTAGCTCGGTTTTTCTTGAAGCTGGTCTGGCAAAATGGGGAAGACTAAAGAGGATACCAACGCTAGAGTGGCTGGGCGAAGAAAACAAACAAAAGAAAGCGCTGTGGAGCAACTGTTTGTGGTCAACTTTGCATGGATAATATTTCAAATTGTCGCATTGAGTCCGACGATTCGTCGATATCGGACTCATCAGAATAGTATCTGTCAACATCCCTGTTATTGCTGTCAAGTTCCAAAATTTTCACAGAACCTTTCTTTTCTCTTACCACGAATTTTTTTTATACGATAGCTATAGCTTCATCCGCGTGGCGAACTTTTGCTTCTTCACTCATTGATGTATTTTCATTCGTTCTTCGCTGTTTTCGCTTTTTCGAACTGCTTTATGTTTTTAACGTGGTCTATGTTTACTTCTAACTTAATAGAGTTGCACCTAATACCAAGAGTCCTTGGTAGTCGGAACAACAAGGCTGATCAACTGAGAAGTCAATTCGTGACATCCGTAGAGGTAATTCCCGCGAAAATCGTCTCGGTTGATTGCATACGCGCCATAGGGCTGTCAATCAAAAGGTAAACTTTTACTTCCGGCGAAAACGAAAACCCGCCATTTCTCCGCCAATATTTAGCCTTTTTCAAAAATTTTTTTCAGAAATTCAAGATCAATCTTCGACCACTACTTTGACCCAAAAAGCCAAATTTGAAGAAAATTGCCGACCCGAAGGTATACTGTAACCTTAATAGTGCGGTATTGCGGTAACAAGATGCCTGCTTTGAGCGAAAATCAAGGTTCAAGCTCCCATGGCGTTGTTTAAACGGTTTTTAACTATCAACGGCCTACGCCTCATTGACCCAAGACAATAGTTTTCCGGTCAGATGGGGGACGAATAATCCCCCAATGGTGCTTTTACGATGAGAAAGTGCTTTGTAGCCGTTTGGACCGATAACATAATAATTATTAGCAGAATGATATCATATATCTTTTATGTCGCAAACGTGCGACCTCAGTAACCCTTTGGGGTTAAATGTCCCGGCAAACTTGTGTGACAATTTATGACGTCGACGCGACAAAGCAAACAAAAAGTCCACAGTGCGGCCCATGCCTTATTCCCCATATCGCCATGCACACCTCACGGGACCGGAAGTTGCGTCGTTATTCAAGTCGCGTTTGTAATCTTTGTGCTCGCAAGATTCGACATCTTGAATCATTGTATTCATTCGTTCAGGAATCGATACAAGGTAAAATTAGTACGTCAACTCCTATAAAGTCAACTCCAGTAAAGAAGCGTTTGCTGGAAACGCCAGATGCGCAAATCGGTTCGAGTGTTATCGCCTGTGACAAAAACAAACAACGGAAAGTCTTCTCGGAAAACTTTGGAATTTCGTCAAGAGAACCCTCAAACGTCTGAGAAGTAAAATGACGATAATCTTGACCACTATTCGAATATAGATAATCTTCCCTTAGGCGGCCTTGTTTATAAAACCAACTCTGGAAATGTCCTCGTAAGAATTCCCCGCGGCGAGAAGACTAAATGTTTGCATTGGTAAGGCAAATACGTGACAATAACTGGCATGCCGCAGCTAACACTATATATAACAAATCATTCATTATTGTACCCAGAGGCTCTAAATGCTGTCAGCAAAAATGCTTCTAATGAAATGTCAGAGTACCTACGAAAAGATGTTACTATGTAACAACCTAGACGAAATCACTGGGTTTTCCCACACAGTAGTGCGAATTTTCTGTCCCGTGGTTATTATCTTATCCTTGGTACATGTGGCATTCAAGAAAGTGATGTTGATGCTGTGTCGCACTTGCTTCTGCAAAAATGTGCAGGCTTTGAAATACCAAAGCGTCGGCACTGTACTACAGTATTTCTATCGTACTGTCGATCGAGGCTCACGACTAAATCCTCGTTCGGCGAGAAAAGTAGCCTGAGTATCAGGCTTTTATTACTCGCGGGATATACTCAGGTTACGAGAAAAGTTGAAGCTTTTTGTAAACAAGCTCGGGCTCTCAGAAGTTCGACTAGCTTAGCCACTCACGAGCCCTGTTCGCCAGCGAACGGGGTTTGTCTGCAAGTGTTTCCTTCTTCCCCTCCCCCACCCCATCTTTCTTTTTTGGCTCTCGCCCCATTTTCCGCGCAGGCAAAACACCGAAAATCCCGTTCCTCGGTACCGCGGTCTTTCTTTGCTCCCAAACCCCACGGAGACGTTTGCTACGCAGGCCAATGTTTATGGGTTTCAGTGGCGATGAAGACGATGAATTTGGCGATGCTACTCCTTTGGATTATAGTGGCGATTCAAAATTCCAGTTAGGCGTGGATGAGTGAGGCGAAGAACTGCTCGTTGTTAAACACAAGTATACGATTACAACCAAGGAATAACTCAATTGAAGCCAATTGTCTTCCAAGGACCACAATTCCGCGCTCAAAACTTGTAATAACGAGTTATTAAACACATAACATGTTTGATTACCTATTTACCTCGGATACAAATCATTTTATACACTATCAAATTAACGTTTCAGGAAAGCTTCATGATCACGCGATTTACATGAAAACTGGTTTTGACAAGGAATTGAAACGAATATCACATTGATCATAGATGTATTTTACGTTTTTGCGAGTCAGCTTGTAAGCTGAGACCCCCACCTATAGACTCGTTTTACGTTCAATTATCATTATATCATCTTCATATGTTTTTGAAATGGTGGCAGCGATCGGCAGATCACGAACATTTGTTGTAATTCCCTTTGGTTCTAACACTGTCTTTCACAACTAGCGTGACCAATTCGTGACGTGCCATGCCTAGCCTTCGGCTCGCAAGCGATGTGTAACGCAACGTTTCTCACGTGGGTCGTTTTCAAAAAGATCTTTAAATCTAACAACTTGGTTTTCGTTAGTCCGATTTATTGATGATTGTACGAACTTCAAACACTCAACGTAAAACATCTCGTGTAATACTTTCTCTGCAGTTTAACACAATTACAATTAACAATTGACATCCTCGATCGGGAGAGGATTACGGAAGTGAGCATCGAGTATTTTTTTGTATTATTATTTGAAGGTCTTATTATTTCTTGCAAAGGGTAAAACATTTAACCCATTTCCCTACTTTGCCATACGTAAGAATAGAGTGTAATCGTTATACATTGTGTATGAATTGTGCCAATGATGTTTGCACGAGAAATGCTAGATTTCTTGCAGTGACATAATTGATCAGGATACATGTTTGGGCGTAGGATATACCCTTTAGTGTCCTTGAGATTATAAGGTGTCCTGCTTTCCACCGTCGTTGATCAGGAAAATAAAAACATGAATAAGTTCTGACCACGGTTAATTGAATGTTTTATATCCAGAAAGGGGGAAGGAGGGTGGGGGTTACTCTGCAAAGTATTATGCGGCCTGGCTCCGCCCCGAGGTCCAACCCTTTACCCTTTTATATACCATTATGAAAGAAAAGGTACGCCTTTCGTATACCTTCTACTGAAAAAGGTACCACTTTCTCTTACCTTCTTAGGAACATCGCATCTCTTTTCTAAACCCTTGAAATGTAGTTAACGAGGTAATGCTTAATGAATTAAATGATACTGCCGTAAGACGATTCTATCTTCGAAATATTTGGATTAAAGTCCCTTTTGAATACCTAAAAGACAGATTTCTCTACCCTTTCACATACCTGAAGCCCATAAAAGGTACCCTTTCTGGCGGAGCCTCCACGTATAAACCATTATAGGGAGTTCCTCCCCTGGTTGGAATGCTTATAATGAATTACTTTTCATCTTTGATCGTAATTTTTTGTTACATAGGTGAGACCTTTAAATGGTTCAAAGGTGGCTGTTCCAATTACACATTTCACGTGAACTCTTTCCGACTAAATTGGGAGCAAAGCAGACAATTGTGCAAGAAGACTGGACTGGGTGATCTTGTCTCTATTGAAAGTTACGTGGAGTGGATGTTCTTGAAAAACACTATTTTAAAGTTGACAATAACTGACGAGTATTTTATCGGTTTGAGAAAAGACCATCGGTCTAGACAGTGGAGATGGTTAAGCAACAAGAGCACTATTCCGAAAGAGCTTCCTTGGGCTACAGAGGAACCGAATGGTTTTGGGGATTGTGCAAGTATGTACAAAGATTATAGGAAAGATTATGGCAAGTATAATGATTTGGATTGTACAAGGCATTCCAGAATAATCCCTGGGTATATTTGTGAGTCTCCTGTCGATGGTTGCCATCAAGAGGGTAAGTCTTGTACATTCCACATATGCTTAAAACGATTGTTTTCAACACTTTTTTAATCGTCTAACTTATCTTCGATGTGATGATCCGTACTTCCACTAGCAATGAACTGATTTCCCCTTGCGTTCGTGCCTCATGCTTTTTTTGTTTTTTGGATCGATTATGAGATCTTAATCGTCTTAGCCTTAACGTCGTCAAGACAAAATGTATGTTCATTGGAACCCGACATAAAATATATCTGCTCCCCGACATTAATCTTGACAGATATTACTGATATCGACTTGTGAATATCTCAAGCGTTTTCTTGCTCGGGCTTCAAACACTCAGTACAAAACATCATCACATGGAGTGGAGCACTGTCTCTGCAGTAAGTTAACACAGTTATAATTAACTTTTGGCAGCCTCGAAATGAAATTTCAAGCAGAGGAAAAACATAATCCACTCCCATACGCAGGCGTAGTGTATAATCATTATGGTAAACGCTAGATTGCTCGCAGGGACATCCGACTCGTCAACGTACCCGTCGACTTCCGCACAACGAAACCAAATTCATGAAAGCCAGCCCCATAGGCGTGGGGGCACGGGAGCGGGGTGACCTTATTGCCCGAAAAAAAATTACACAGTGCCCGAAAGTGTTGTTCAAACGCACTCAAATCGCAGTAAAAACAAAAACGTTACAATTCTTACGTCTAATGAAACTGTTATCATTACAAGAAAAGTTACGCATACTCTATTAATCTTGATCGATAGCCAAGTAAAATCAGAAACTTATAAAAGAAACAGTTAATTGTTCCTCGTACGGAAAGTTCAAGAAAAAAGTTCAACCATCACAAAAACAAAAGTCTTGGTCTTAATTTGCTTTGAGTTTTTTGTCATTGTTTTGTTGATGGAAATAGTTTTAAACGATATGTGGCTTTTCCAAAACAGAATACCTGGATCCTTATATTATTTGACCTTAACTCCTTAACAAACGTCAGAGAAAGTAGCCTACAAGCCTGGCCTTGACTACCTTTCTCCCGAGTGCTTTTGCCCGAATCATTAGCGTTTTGGCCGAAAAATTTCAAAAATTTCTGAAACTTGGCGGGGGGTGGGGGAAGGGGGCTGCAGCCCCCTCCCGCCCCCGTGGCCCTTAAGCCTATGGTCACCCCCCAAAAAAGGTTGACAGAAAAACTATAAATAAATATACTGAGAGGCAACGGCAATATGTTCGGGGATAACAGGAAAACGTGGAACTTAAATACTGCCTACGCTAGGTAATGTGAATCAACTTTTTGATAACAATTTTGTATGTCTGTTTTTTTTTCAGTAATTATTATCTTTTTAAAACGGAAGTTTTCATGAAAAGTAGAGTTGCTCTTGCTACACCTATGAAAATGACACGTCAATGTCGTGGCTACAAGCAGTGAGCTCTTATAAATTTAACAATAACCACATTACCCCAGTATCCCAGTCTTTGTCGGTTGATTCATTTTCCAATCAAGCTTGTATGTTCTTTCATTCCTTTTTCTATGAATTTCAGATCGAGATAAACGTTGCTCTTGCTACACCTTTGAAAACGACACGCCAATGCAGTGGCCACTGGCAGAGGACAGTTGTAAATTTAATAATAAGCAT
Source organism: Orbicella faveolata (assembly GCF_042242905.1). Lineage (NCBI taxonomy): Eukaryota > Metazoa > Cnidaria > Anthozoa > Scleractinia > Merulinidae > Orbicella > Orbicella faveolata. The sequence continues at coordinate 13,289,627 of NW_028301564.1, forward strand.
CTGGTGGTTATGGAAACAGAGCGAGAGTGAGAATTTATAAATAAAGAGATTCAAAAATGGAATAGTGGCAACGAAATTGAATGGCACATCGGTTTGTACAGAAACTTGACAACTAAAAAGTGGAATTGGATCAATGGCAAAAACGTAACTATAAACAGATGGCAGAAGGATAAGCCTCAAGACAGTGATTTTTACACTGTGATGGCCAAGGAATCTTCAGATGGAGTTAAGGGATCGTTTAGCAGCATTAGGGAAACATTTACCAAGGATGGATTTGTGAGGAAAAAACAGGTATGTGAATGGGTCTATATTCTCTACTTCAAGCAATCAAGCCCGTCTAATTGATCTCCTCCCCCCTTTCACATCCACCCACCCCCCCCCCCTCCGTCTTCCCCCCTCTGCCTCCTCTTAATAAAACACCGTGACAAATCGACAAACACACGCCGAATACTGGCGAGACAAGGCACACGGACACAAACGACGCTCGAATACTGACAAGTACGCGTCAATGGAAAAGCAGTAACTATTTAGACAAATGACAAGATGGCAAGCCTCATAACAGTGATTACTACGCCCTAATGGCCCAGGAATGGCCGCAAGAATTTAAGGGATCGTTTAGCAGCATCAAGGGAAACATCAACGGAGAATGGATATGTGAGGAAGAAACAGTGTTAAATACTGTGTGAATAGGTCTATATCCTCCACCTCCAGCAATTAAGCCCCATCTCATTGCTCCTCCTTCCCCTGTAACTCCTCCTCCCCCGCCCCTCCCTTCCTCCTTTCCCTTTCAATCGAGCACTGTGACAAACCGAGAGGACACCGTCTGTGACACGAACAATGCCGGACGATTACTAACGAGACACGACAGGGAATGTGTAGAAGTAACAGGTTCAAACATTTGTGAATTCCATAAAGGTTATATCAAGCCTTTGTTTTAAACTAAAGGCTGAACATACTGAGCATGCAGAGAATCTACATTTCTTTAAAGCTGTTAATAAGCATTGCGTTGCGCGTTTTGTTTGTCCTTGGGCGTTTTGCTTGTCCATGTAAGATGTGAAATAAGTTGAGTAGGAAAGGATAAGAAACATTGAAAGCATCTTCAAAGCTTTTTCAGGGAGTCTAATTAGTGCATGCTTGGAGACCAAGGAACAGATAATTTAAAAGCTTACGCAGGATGCATGGTTTAAAAGAGGCCTGTTTTAAATCCTCAGTCCCACTGATTCGGCCTGCTTATACTTGTGAGTCCCTGACATTGGTCGCATTCTGAATTATCTGGCGATTAGGAGGTTTAAGGAAGAGGTGGAAAATTGTTACCGCTGTTATCATGCAGAAATTTCCTGATACAATTTTGCACGTTCATTTTGATCTGCTGTCACACGAGTCAGCTCCGCTCCGCTCTCTTTTCTTTCCTGCCATAATAGGCCATTCATTTTACAGTTGTGTGCTTACTTACCTGGCCTATGAATGTAAGGGAGGCTGGAAGCGACCTTGCTTTGATGCAGACCTCTCTGCTTTTCTCATTTAAATGCCAACTAGTTAGCATAAGAACAACTTGATTTACACAACAAAGGCAGTGAGGTCTTTATCAATACAAGGTCAGCTGCAGCCTCGCTACCATTCAAAGGAACAGACAACTGTAAAAATGGTCCATTGAACACTTAGTATACATACTTACTTGTGGTCCTGGCCGTAAATGAGATCGATACCTTAATTAATTTATACAATAGAACTTATACTACTCTCAAAATAGCTTGGACCTCTGATCGGAATGGTTAGACAGGTAACGTTAGTGTTTATAATGATAAATACTATGGTAGAGGGAAACTAGAGAGAATAATCGCTCAAATAAGGCTCCTAAGTAACACTCTTATTTTCCGTTATAATAATGTTTTCCTGGCCCAGGCTGAATTTTCATATTTTTCTGCCCACTTTAGGCTGAAGATATTCTTATGAAAAATCTTAGATAAGATAAAGGAATACTATCATGACATTGATGACGTTGAAATAATTTTGGAGCCAAAGTACGTTCTTTAAAGCCTAATATGACACACATAACTCAGCTCTTGCAGAAATGGTACTAGCATCGTACATGAGACTAGTGCTGAGCTTGTTGTTCTTCTAGTTTTGCCGATTAGATTAAGAGAACGGAAGAGTTTTATACGGTTTAGTTAAAAACAATTTTGTATTGTATTTTGTATTTAAGGTAATTCCTCTGAAATAAAAGTGACAATAGATTTTTGTTCAAACTTTTTCCACTGAATACTTGTCATATGATAACTTCAATTTTGAAATAAAAAAGGGGGGTCCCCATGCTCATTAAGGAGCAGTGAGGCATTGAAAATGCCCCATTTTGGCATTATTTAATGCTTATTATAAGACCGTATTCCCAGTAATTGTAACATCTTTTTAAGCCTGGACTCATAAGAACACGCATTAAACTACAGTGAATACAATGTGTCGGACACAAATAAACGTTTAAGTTTGATTCAGACAGAAAGCTAAATCCTTGATTAAAAATTTGAACCAAATTTCTTGACGTGGTTACCGACTGCAAAATAGAAAAGACCACAGTGTATCTGCTATTTTCTTATTTATTCAATTTTCAGCAATAGAAATTAGATCAGTCTTTCCTCATGCGAAGCTTATGATTAGTTGATTACAACGACTGGAAAAACAATTGGGGTGCCCATGCTCGTTGGTGAGCTCAGAGCCATTTTTCAACTGACAGAGCTCAATATCAAGGCAAATCCGTCATGCTTTCAATGTGCGCGTGCATAAGCGCGCTAATGACGCCATAAATTATGCGCAGTAAGGATGCGCAATGCAAATGTGAGGAATGACCTTAAATTACAAATTTTCATCACACAATTACATTCTTTTTAAAATCTCAGCCTCGGGATATTTTGGGTTTATTCTTAAAATAGTCCTAAATTTCAGCCTCGATAATCTTACAAGATATATTCTTATTGAAAAAAAAAAAAAGTCGTACATGCATTTGTTATGGAAAGGTAAACTGTACTGAAAATTTCTTCAACAGATAACTGCCAAGGCGTCTGTATGCTTAATAATCCGGTACAAACGACCACAACGTCGCCAATGGCTACCGCAAGCACCATCTCATCAGGTATACTTTTTGTTCTCTTTTCGAGCCTGTAGAGCTATAATACATATGGAAAGAAACAGCGGCTGTACAGCAGCATATTTCCGTAGCATTGTATGGAACATTGTCTCATTTGCTTTTAAGTTTTCTTCTGTTTATTTCAAATAGCACTTTAAAGCGCAAACTGGTCATGGTCATGGTCGTCATGGTCATGGTCGTCATGATCATGGTCGTCATTATTATTATTATTATTATTATTATTATTATTATTATGGTTGTTGTTGTTGTTGCTGTTGTTATTATTATTATTATTATTATTATAGTTACATTAAACGAATTAAATTGTTCTTGTTTGCCATATAATAAGCATCTTATTAAACGAGCTTAGTCGGTCTGTAATGGAGAATCTTGACCTCGGTCAAGATTCTCCCATACAGACCTCCTGCTCGGTTAATAAGAGCTAATTAATTCGGTTTGGCATTAGTACCTTAGCAATAACCTCAAGAAAAAACTCGCGGCGCTACTTCTTTTTCATTATCTATTCATCAACGCATAATACTCAGGATATGGCGGGATTATATACCGATCGTGCAATCTTTATTGGCTATTCTCAGGTTACAAAACACGCCTTATATAACGTTTTTGCAATGACTTTGGAATGTAATAAAGTAATAAACTGTGGTTTTGCTTTCGCTAAATAATTCAAAACTGTTTAACTAGACTCCTGTAATGCGATTTTCACTGACCAGAGCAAGAAATATGATCAAATATGTTTTTGTCGTTCCTGATTGACGTTTTTGTTTCATTCTTCTTTAGTTTTTGCTCGCAAATGATCAAACGAAAAACTAGAATTAATCCCCTAGTAGGTTATCATCCTGTTCGCGCATCCTCCGCTTGATTGTTAACCCTCGCGCTCAGGAAATCGCCAGTTACCGTGCTAAAGATGGCGTTACAGTATTCGCTGTCGATGTTGTTATTGCTGTTGTACGTTGTATTCTGTTTTGGCCGCCTCTGCTACATGTAGTAGCAATGGTATACACTTCTTCATCTCTCTAACGAAGGAATGCAACAAAAGGAAACTTAATTACATCCATATCACCTTATCCTAGTGCTGTCTTTGTCCGTTGATCCATTTTCTAATGTGTTCTGCCATTCTTTTCTTTTTTCTTTCTTTTTTTTTTTTTTTTTTTTTTGCTAGGAGCTTCACGTGGAGATAAACGCTGCTCTTGCTACACCTTTGAAACTGACTTGTTAATGTCGTGGCCAATAGCAATGGCCTCTTGTAAATTAATCAACAAGGAGTTAGTGGTTATAGAAACAGAGCGAGAGTGGAAATTTTTAACTATGGAGATTCAAACTCGAAAGAGTGGAAAATATGATGAATGGCACATTGGTTTGTATAAAAGCTTAATAACTGGGAAATGGACTTGGATCAGTGGAAAAGCACTAACTATAGACAAATGGCAGGATAATACGCCTAATGACAATGACAGTTACACTCTGTTGGCCAAACAAAGGCCACCTGGATTTAAGGGATCGTTTAAGAGCATCATTGGAAACACTTCCAGAGGATGGATATGTGAGGGAATAACAGGTATAAATATGATGTGAATTCCATAAAGGCTATATCAAGCCAGTTTATGTTATGCTTTCCTTCTCACCCTCTTCCGCTCCTTACCCAACCCCCGTGGAGGAGTGTTTCCTCCCTTATATGGGCTTTATAGGTATGCGAGGCCCCGAATGGTAGGGTTTTCAGTCGTTTTGATTATAAACAGGGTATGGGTTTTGTCTTTAACTGGGTATGTTGTTTAGAAGAAGCTACTTTTTTAGGTCATAAATATGGAAGAGATCGATCCACTACTACCAATTTAATTCCATAAAAATGCCATGAAATATTCTTGAAAGACCCATGAATCTTTTTTCAGGGCCGTGAATATTGCAATTTCCTATTTTCAAGGCCTAATTGAAATCCATTAATTTTTTGGTTAAAATTCTTTGATGGTTCATGAAAAACATTTTCATGGCCATGAAAAGTCGTCACTGCATGATCCAGAACTGAAATTAATAGATCATTAAAATTTGTTTTCATGGCCATGAAAATTCATGAATAAATCAAAGCTAAATTTAATGGGTCATGAAACATATACTACTAGATTTCGTGGCCCATGAAGTTGTCATTGAAGTTAGAAACTGACCAGACCTGCCTTTAATGGATCATGAAAATGTGCTCATGGCCACGAAAAGTCAGAAATATGAACCCAAATGAAATTTAATGGGTAGCTAAGGTGTAGTCAACAGTAGCCAAGGTTCTTGAATTTTTGACAAACTTGTATGACAGTGGTAGTAGCTACTCAGCAATAAACACTGCCAGATCTGCCTTATCTGCAGCAGTAGATTTGTCTCACAGTCCTTATACAGTGGGTGAACACCCATTGATAAATTTTTATTAAAGTACCTCCTCTTCCAAGATATCGCACAATATGGGATGTAAGAAAAGTTTTGGACTTGCTAAAAACTTGGATTCCTGCCAAGAAACTGAACTTGCAACTACTCACTTTTAAGTTCGTTATGCTGTGTCTGTTGGTTACTGAACAAAGATGCCAGTCAGTTCACTTAATGGACATTAGACATATGGTTAAAGGGAAATCATCATACAAGTTTCATGTTGAAATGCTTTTTCCATGCTTTTTTTCACGGGATTTTTTCAATCAGGGAACCCCATGAATTAAACCATGAAAAACCTGTCAAAAAGGCATGAAAACCTTGTGATTTTCGCATTAAAATATTCAGAAGTTTTTGGTTTCATAAAGGGAAAATCGCAGATTTGGTCATAAACGGGGTGAGGGTTTTGGGAAGCGGGGCACACCCCCACCCAATATTTCTTGTAGTATGCCCCGGACCCCACCCCACTGCACTCTTTTCATTTACCATCACACCTTCAGGCGTCAATCACTTCGAATCCAGGAGACTCCGGGAATTCGATTCGTTACTGTTATTTCTAGAGTCTGGTGGCTAGCTAGAGGGTAATCTTTGAAATAAGGATGAAATATATATCATTGCAGTTGTAATCACTAATCAGTACATGAGAACTCTGTTTATACTTGGGCCTGTAAACTTATACAGTGTAACACTGACTCCCTAAATAGCAACGTCTCATCAGGATGGTTACCTCTTACAAAACGATATAAACTACGGCTGTATGTGGGACACCTCATATAAGCAATCACTTACTTAAATAAGGTCCCCAACTACATTCATTTGTTATGGAAAGTTCAACTGCACTGAAATTTTCTTCTATAGATAACTGCCAAGGAGTCTGCCTGCATCATGATCTGGTACAATCGCCAAAGGCTATCGCTTCCACTACACAAAGGACAGTTTTACCTACGCAAGGTAATGTTCAACGTTTTATAAGGTTTACATTTGCTTCCCTATTTCGTGCCTGTAGAGCTACCATGTACACACTACGAGGTAAGTGGCAGAGCCTTGAGCAGTGTTTTTAGAAACATTGTTTCCAATGTACACTGTGCCATCGATTTTCATATAAAAGTTTTTCTTTGTTACAAATAGCACTTTGTACAAACCTATCTAAGGTACGTGTCGTCTAAGCTCAATTACTTTCGATCAATCCACGCACAAGGTTAAATCTACAAAGTGGTTTTCGCTTAACTGAATGTAGAAAGTATTCGCACTTGATGTGGTTTTGCATTTCTTCTCTACTTTCTCATCCAGTCAGAAGTAAAACCAAAACCAATCCTAAATCCCTCGCACACATTTACCCGCGCTTCATGTTAACTGTATGCATTTGCTTCGAGTACTGATTTGCTCATTAGATTGTCTGTTTTCTTTGTTAAGGGCCAAAGTAATGACTTAATTAGGTTCCGGTTTTGCGACAGTCGATTAAAACTGCTCTACTTGCTTTAAACCTCGTTACAAAACAATTCTAAGCAACTTTTGTCACTTATTAGATCCTGCCAGAGACCCGGAAGGAGGGAAGCAGGCTTATAACAAAGATAACTGCTCCTCAGTAGTGATAATTCCCTTCTCGTTAGTAGCAGTATTGTCTGCTGCGTTGCTCATTCTTGGTGTATGTTTCTTATCTCGGCGAAAGGAACAACGAAAACGTAATTTACTGTCTTACCTATATAACATGTCAGTAGGGTGCTACTGATATCTGCACGTTTACCATTCTCAATCTTTTATAACAGTGAGACTTTTGAGATATATTGAATCTCGTCCGGCTTACATGAGGTCAAAAGCGCGATAAACCGCGCTAAAATGTTCATGCAAAAATCTGACAAAAGCGACACATCAAAATTTTCTTGGATCGCGGCGAGTTAATAGTTTCTCGAGTAAACAAACAATTTCAAACTGGCCAATTAACCTAAATCAAGCTGACAACAAACAAAATTACAGTCAATAAAATTGGTAAAATAAAGCTTAAATTTGGATCACTTTTTCGAAGAATTTAAAACAAACTGCACATGGTTGAAGCTTTTGGTGGCTGAGCTCTCTGTCCTTTACGTTCTCCTCCGCAAAAGAGCGAAAAGCGAAGTGGAGAAGAAAGCGAACAAACACCCCCGGCTTTGAGCTGTTTGGGATGCCCTTATTCAATAGCAGGTTTGTGGGTTACGTTTTCCTTTCCACTTGTTTTTTTATTTGATGAGTTGCGCGTCTAAGGCTGAACTTGAACACATGAATAGCTTTTAAAACACGATCTCTGTCTCTTTCGTTATTTGGTAAAATAAGCTAAAATAAACAGAAGACTGAGGCCTAAAGTAAAATGTTAGAAATGTAATCTTATATTTGTGCACGATGCAGTCTTTCCTTTCGAGCGGCTGTTTCTTCAAGAGTTCAATTTACGATCGAGCGACAAGCGTTCGAGCAAAACTAAAACCCGGGAATTGAAATAATCTATTAGAGGCTACTTATATTTGATAAAATCTCCTTTATTAAAGCTCAGAAAAACTATTACCCTTAACGTTTTCGGAACAGAAGGATTTCGTGTGTTAGACAAGCAGAGATTTGTGAAAGTTCTCATGTTCAAGTTTTGCTCGCCGAAAGCATTTAAAGTAGTTTTCGATGCCAGAAAAGTTTAACAATGAAAGCTTGTGCTTAATTTTACTATCGTCAAATGGCTAGAAAATTCTCTCTAAAACTCCCGCGATGCATTACTAACCTCGAAAGGTTGATACAGACCAGGTTGTTGTTTTCTTTTTTTTTGGTCCATGTCCGAGTGCGGAGTGCCTATGTTCAACCAGCTGATTCAACTCCTGCTCGCTTAAATTCGCAAATTTCTTAAGCTCGAAATTTGATAGCTCACAGGAATAATGTGCCTGTTCTCTGGAAAAATTATTAGCCGGGATTTTTTCCCATATTTTAGGAGAGGAAAAATAGGAATTATGTTTTACAAAGTGTCAACATCGATGAAAAAAATTGCCGAGAAAAAGCACAAATAAACAGACTGAAGTCAGCGTGCAACCCATGGGCAAATGGATCTAGCGTATTAGCCAATCAGAACGCGCGCTTCGCTAACGCTATGTTATAATTAAGAAATAGTACGCGCCTCGTTGGCTATAATCATCTCATGTTCAACAAGCGCGATTGGAATAATTGTTTTAAAATTAAAACGCCCTCAAAATATAGAAAGTTAGAATACAAAAATACAAATGCCTCAAAAAATCACGCGCACGCTTAACATGTTTGTGGAGCATAGTGTAACTCATGATGGCTAAGCCAATGAAAACTCTCGAATTGCATTATCCAATGATCCAGTTTTTAATAGAATCGTATATACCCTGCGAAACCAATGATAAAGGTCAATGTGCAAAACTCAGAGGGAAACATTGAGGGAACGCTTAGTCTAATCACACATTGGAAGTGACAGAACTAAAAATAAATTAATTAATTAACTTTGTTTAACGAGGGTAACACACAACAGTCTTACGACTGACAAACCCGTGGCCCACGAATTCCCAATCGAATTTCATTTTAGAGATGTTGAGTTTTGTGGAGGGAGGAAAACTGGAGAACCCGGAGAAAAACCCTCAGAGCAAGGACGAGACCCAACAACAAACTCAACCAAATTATGACACCGGGTGCAGGGTTTGAATCCGGGCCACATTGGTGGGAGGCGAGCGCTCTCACCTCTGCGCCACCCCTGGTCTCCTAAAGAACTGGGTATCTTTATTCTGTTGCAATTGTCCCTTTGAATAAAACTATTTTCTAACTGTTCATTATGTCTTTACTAGATGTAAGAAATGCAACCGGTGCAAGGTAGGTCACCTGGAGTGCTTAATAGTGCATATAGAATTCCAACTGTAACAAATAGAAAAAAAGGCCAGCTAGTTTTATGTTGCGTTGTGGCTAGAGCACTCTAGCCTGTGTCCCAGCCGCCCTGGCTACTAGAGCATATGCAATTCAAAAAATGTCTGGAAATTCAAGTGTGAATTGATATTACTAAACCACTGCAAAATACCTCCAAGTAAGGCGGGGCTGGGGTACTCACATGTTATAGTGATTGGGAGGTCCAAGGCAGACTTTAATTTGTTTAAAATAATCTGAGTACTTCTCATTTCTGTTAAACGATTGAATCAGGTGCATTTACACCTGTTGGACTTTTTTGTGGTACTGGTTTTTGCGTTAGGACTACCTTATCGTCCACTCCCCATGGGGGTTTTCAGAGACAATGATAAAGATAATTTTTAAAAAAAATACTCAAAGATTACCGATAAAATTTCCCCTTATTCGTAACCGTTTCCGCCAATATTACGCCTGCGTACCACCCCCAGCGTAAGAGCACTCTATACGTTCTGTGTTTTCTCTCTGTTGTTTTTCAATACTTTTTCCGCTCATCTCTTTGCTAACAGGGACTAACTCGATAATCAAGAAAGGTCGTCGTTGACCCCAGAAAATGCGGCAAGAGAGCTTGGGTTCTCTGAGGAAGCAGAACCCGGTGTTATGAAACGCCAAAATCAGAGGCGGAAAACAGACAAATCTTCCTGGTACAATGATGGTAATTTCAATTAAAGTTTTGATACAGAAGCATAGACGTCTGAATAATAAAACCTCGTTTTCTTCGTTACCACCGTTGCTGTCCTTGTCCTTGACTTCTTTGTATTTCAATTTTAATTATAATTTTTTTTTTTTTTGCATAGGTGCCAGGGGATACTTCCTATGCATCGCTGGTGAAAAGTAAACAAGGAGACTGTGTCAATGAATCTTCTGTGGCCGCTTCTCCTTTGCTGCAACACGATGACGAACACCATGCATGATCAGCTGCCCCCATACGTCAATGAGCGTTCGGCAAACTATGCGACTATCTAACTCGATGTGAAAAGTAGTCAATACTTGCCTTGGGTTCCGCTCAAATTCGTGATAATGCTTAAGAGTTACTAGCTTAGATAATGGCCAATTGATGCTAATGCGTTTTCAGTCATACATTAAGTTAAATTAATTAAGTTAAGTTAATCAAGGAAACTAGACAAACAATTGAATGATTCAGTCAGTGTTAATGTTGAGAAATCTCGAAATCTAAACATTTTAAGAAACACTTCCACCTAAAACTGCTGTCAAAAGCGATGCTATAAATGATTACTTCAGTGTTTAATTACTTCTTAACAGATAGACAGTTAGTTGGATAACAACGATATTTTACAATTTTTATTACATAGAAGAATGGTTTTAAAAGTTCATGTTACAACATTACGAATATTGGAGAATGAGCATAGTATATAGTAGGGATTAATATGTAGATTTAGGCCAGCCTAAAAGCAGAGCTCCTTACTTATTTTTCGGAATGTTGTTGCTAATGAAAATAATCCAACATGTATGAGGTAAATTGCAAATGATTTAATAGTTTCAGCCGGAACTAGTATTACATCAGCAGATCGAGGTGTAAGATGGTGTGATTATGAAATATAGAGCCATGATTTCAAGGATTTCTTGGAAGCCACCAAAAATCTTGATCACAGAACAGAACTGTCTTCTGTGCTTTTTGGTGGCATTTCTTGTTCTTTCCTACCTTATTCAGAAAGACAAGGCATTGTTATTAATCATTATATTCTTCCTTAGTTAACATGGGGACTCCCACACAAAAGAAGTTTACACATTTTTTTGTTGTGGGGACTGATTGAAATGCAGTGTTTACAATATACTCAGTCTCTGAATCTCTACCAAATGAAATCTCACAAAAATACCAAAACAGTATACATATGTGAAAAGTTGGAAAGTTTTGTTTTCTAACTTGTCCCCAAAGATACATTTAGCCATCTTCACTATTGTATGGAGTCTCCTCCTGCTGGAAGGGTTTGCTATAAGCAAAATCACCCTCGCCGAGGGTGATTTTGCTTATATAAAAAAAAAAAATATCGTAATTACCATTCATGCCGCATGAATGGTAATTACGATATTTTTTTTTTTTTTGCTGATCATGAATATTTGCATAGGCTTCTAATAATAATTTTATTATTCAATTTCAATGTGATTTGTGTGATTTGTTCTTTTTCTCGACTGGCATTGTGGACTACAAGAACAGTTATTGGGTTCCATTAATTAATTTTGCTATGATTAAATTATACCAAGAATTATCAGTACGCTAAGAGGAAGTTATATTATGTACATGTATTTTGTCTGCACTACACAACCAAATGCACTCCAAGGTTATCAGGCATAGGTACATTTGTCAGAAGAGCCCAGCATATCCAAGATATGCTTTGATTGACACATCAATTAAGATAATTTACAGCAAAATGGCTAAAAAGCCAGACATGAGGTTATAAGGCAATCATTTAAACAACAGATTGAAATAATTTATAAATTAGAGAACACTATTTCTACAACAGAATGGAACAAATTAACCTTATCGGACATTGCGAATGGCAAGGCTGTCTGTAGAATGTCACAAATTTCTCAACCCTTTCTTTCTACAAAAATGCTAATCCTGCAACTTTGCTTAAGACCCAGTTCTCCATTTCGTATTGGCAAAATATCAATTTATGCCATGTCCAATGCAGATTATCACAAAATTGATTTAAAAGCTCAATAAATATCATTTTAAAGCCAAAAAGCCAATTATTTAAACCATGAGTAAATTATCTCTAAGAAAAACTGATTAATTTAAAAGGCACTTAAAAATAATTAGTTAATATGTGTTTCTTAATAATGTAATGCAGTGTATCTGTCACAATGTTGCAGCTATGATATTACTACAAACAGGATGGGTTGCAGAACTGAACCTCCAAGTCAGATTATTCAATGAACTTGGTGCAGAATCTATAATCCCATCAAGTTGTCTGTAAATACAGAGAAACCAAACAAAGCATTACAATCATAAGTAATGAATTACTGAACTCTTTTACATGTATGATCAGTGTATGTTCCATTAATATTGGGGATCTCTCAGAAGCTGCATCCATAATAAATTAATCTGTTCCCAGATGCATTTGTTTATAGAACTTTTCACAAATTAATGTCTGTCATAACAGTGATGTCTGTGTTCTACAACAATTAGTACACAAGAAAAATACACTCAGTAAGATATTGTTTACAATAAAAATCAATGCCTATAAGCAATCATAAGGACCTTAAATTTATATTTCCTCAGAAATATCTCACCAGGACATGGTTGCTTTGAAAATCTTTGATGTTTTAATACAGGCTCCCCATCTGTAAACTGTTCATATATTGACTGACAGGAACAGGCATGTAATTCCTTTCTTTGATATACAGTGTACTTCATTGTTAGTTGTTTACTGAGTGTTAGTAGTGAATCAAATGCTAGGGGTTGGTACTCCGACTTTCACTGTGGCAGGCTCTGCCCTGAAATACAAAGCAAACTTACATAACTGTTATGAACTTCACCACTTGCTTTCGAGAGCAAATGCAATTTGCTTCAAACAAGAAACTGGAACATTGAGGGTTACAACAATGTGCACAGTCCCAATCACAGGGTCATCCAGGCTGTTTGGTTGTACATATAACTGCACAACTGTATATGAGTTCAGCTTCCAGAAGAAAATCAGAGTTTGTCAGGATAAATACTGATGTTCTTGCTTACTCAATGAATGAATGTTCAGTTCCAGAAGATATTCACACCCAACACCCATTCATGGCCAGTCTTTAGAAATTCCAAATTAAAGTATCAGGAATCAAGAGCTCTAATAGAGAAAAAACCTCCACGTGGGGTATGAATCTTTTCTTGAAGAAAACAATTTCTGAGAAATCATTAATTACAACATAATGTTTAAGAAACATCTTACCTTTCAGAGAATTTTGTAATCTACATTGTCTGGCCAGTTCACATATTTGACAAGTTGACACTGGGCGTGTTTTTAAATTTGTGCCCTTGAACATCACATTACTATGTAGTAGGACTGGTCAACTAAAAACAGCATAATTTGGTTAATTAATATACACTGTACATTATTAGGTTGAAATATTGGTGTAGATTGTTGCACATCAACAGATACAGAAACTATTTGCACCTGAATCATAACGAGTGAAAAATCATGCATGAGACATTTACATGTACATGTAACAGCCCTCCACCTCAGAACCATCACAGATATGATATGATATTTTTAAACTCTCTGAAATTTCAGATTATTCAAGATTAACATATGCACATACATCATCTGGGGCAACCCTAAAACACTGAATTTGGAAACCGAAATGCGGAATCCAGAATCTGGAATCCGGAATCCGGAACCAAAAACCAGAATCTGGAATCCAGATATTATGAATGATGATAGAAATAATTCACTTCAGCAATGTCTAATAAATAAATATGAGCAAAAATTATTTTGTTGTTATTTATTTTCTTGGCTTTACTTCAGCCACAGACTGTAATTGCTAAAAAATTATTGACTAGTTCTGAACAACCCTTAGCTATATATCTGGCCCGGTTGTTCAAAAGCTGCATAAAGCTATCCATTGGGTACATCACTATCCAGTCAGGGTTACTGATTTTTTGGGTGGATAGAGTTACTAATAGCCTGCGAGCAGGCTCTAGTATCTGTCTCTAGTGTCTGAGCAGGCTAAATAGGTGTCTAGTGTTTTTCTGCATTGGCATGTCACCAAGAGCCTTCATGCGGCTTTGCCACTCATGCCCCCAGCCCAAACATGAGAGCCTGCTCATAGGCTAAGTTACCCATCTTTTGTTCAAGCTGGCCCTGGTGAGAGCCTGCTTCTTGTCTAGATCAAATTGCTCTGAGAAGACTGATGAGCAGCACATTAACAACAAGCTATTATAGGCTATTGCAGTGAGTTTCTGGCAGTCTTCCCGTACGAAACGAGCAGATCTGCAGCAGATCTGCAACAGATCTGTTTTGACAAAAAAAGATCAACTGCAGACTAATTTATCGTCTGCAGAGTCTGTTTTCAGTCTGCTGCAGACGTTGAGCTTGAAAACTCTTCCCGATTTTAAGACTGCAGACGAAAACAGACGAACAACAGATCTGCAGAATATCTGCAGCGTCTGCAGATGATCTGCAACACGTTGAAGTCCAAACACCGGATCGATAGACCATTCATTGTATCGTCACTTGGGTATATTAACCTTAGTTGGATCAGTCATGACTGGTTGGTTTTGAGATGAATAAAATAGTTCGATTCTACGAATAAAAAGATAGTCGAACATTGAAAATGCGTAAATAAGAGGCATAAATGGTCAGCCACTTACGTACAACGTGCTAGTAAATCAAATGTTATACGTCAATTGAACACTTAAATTAAATGATAAATACACTTTCGACCTTAATTTATTCTTATTATATAGGGATTAGACACATATGCCTAACACATCCTTTCAATAAAATTTAAGAGCACTGCAGGGCACATTGGTGTTAAATTCCCAGTTCTAAATGCTCAGGGAAAAACATTTCATCGATCGACATATCAGTGTTGATAGAACAACGATACGAAAGTTGAAGTCAACACGTGAATGAATAATGAAAAGTGGAACAAGATGGTTAAATCTCTGTACTATGATTATTTTTCTTATACCTACAACAGCTTCAAAACATAAGGAGACGTTCTTAAAATCTTGATGTCTTCTACGCCCCGGAAATGG
The DNA here is from genome assembly GCF_042242905.1 of Orbicella faveolata. Taxonomy (NCBI): domain Eukaryota; kingdom Metazoa; phylum Cnidaria; class Anthozoa; order Scleractinia; family Merulinidae; genus Orbicella; species Orbicella faveolata. The sequence goes on from NW_028301564.1 coordinate 13,304,797, forward strand.
CAGAGGTGAAATACATCACGTTTCAAACCATCATTATCTTACAAGAATGAGTCAGTAACGCAGACCCTGATTTGCATAACCGGGTGACCTAAGTGGCATGTTTGTTAGTGATAAGAAATGAGATGCCTCAATTTGGGGGTATAAACATGTAAGTATATCGCAGCCATGAAGAAAATGAAATAAATGTACAAATTATCTTTACCTTTATTTGCTGTTCTCGACAAAGAGAGAAAACCACAAGTGAAATCTCATCGGCCGCTGCGAATATGACAGATTCTCCTGGCTGATACCCGACACCTGTCACACTTGAACCGTCCAATAAGAGTAGGAGATGTTGCTGACACTGATATTCCTTTCAGTTGAAGTGTCACATTCAAATTTTGCGCGCAAACAAGACAGTCTGTAAGAAATTGCTTTTTGACATAAAAAGATGGCTTTTGCTATAGTTCTTTGGACCGGCGGAAGAAGATTTATATAGCGTCGCAAGTGCTTCGCAAGTACATTATGCCGGAGAAATCCTCGAGGGCTTAGACGCCATGGTTGACTGGGAGGAGGGAAAGAAAGGAAGGAAGACCAGTAAAAATACTCCCTACCCAGGGAAAATTATTAAGACTGGAGGTTGGTGGTTTTTCAACTGTTTTAAGACATCTTTTAATGTAACATTCCAGTTTAACTAAACTCTGATGATCGTTCAAAAAACAGGGTAATTATCAGAGGTGAACAGCAAATCGAGAAACAATTTTATTCACAGCATTCTTGCCGAAATCATATTAACTAAGTCTGGAGTAACGGTGACGCGATTTACATATTTTTACTGTTTGAGCAGATTTACGTGCACATTGCACATACGTAGCTGTACTTAATAGTAACATTTAAAGACCAGTTCAGGAGGCTTGGAACATTTAAATGGGTAGTTTTTGAAATGAACAAGCAATCCAGCCATGCAATTTCTTAAGTAGAATAAATTAATTTTGGAGCGCAAAATAGAGATAAATGTGACTTTATGAAGCCTGTGAGCTTTTATCTGTTGCTTCCTATAGATATTTATGTACAAAATATAAAATTTCTGGAAACAAAAGGGAGTAGGACTGAGTGGCACTTTAGTTATGTAGTCAACTTACACAAGAAGGTTGGCAATTTTTGGGTTTTATTCTGACTTTCTGTACCTAAAGCTATTCAACTCTTTTGTAGACTCTTCACAAGGCAGCGGAAACTAACTCCAACTCGGTAGGTTCAACAATCGATTTAATAACCAATTTAGTATTACAATCAAACCGTCTAGTAGTATTAGTATTACAATCAAACCGTCTAGTGGTATTAGTAGTACAATCAAACCGTCTAGTAGTATTAGTAGTACAATCAGACTCGTGATATATGCACAGGCTAGTATTAAGCAGTTCTGTTCGATTTTAATTTAATGATTAGGTTCGAGAACTTGCCGTCTGGTAATCAAGATGAGAGTAAAAAATACTACGTTGCAGGCCCTGGGAAACAAGAACTTGTGCCAGGATCTGGAATCCACATATCCTCAGCTAAACTTAACTCCATTCACATACAGTCAATGCGATAAAGACCCCACGAAATTATACTTGCTATTAATTGAAGCCTCCTTCAGTGAGGAGACTCTGGCAACAAGTCTTGCCCACGGCTCCCGAACACAGACAAGCAAAGCGGGTGTGCTTCATTAGTAAGGCTCTGAATCAAGATGTGGTGAAGACTTTAAAGGGCAAGGGCATCAGGCAGTAACCTGTAGTAACATACGGACACAAACACACATAATCAGAGATGATGTGTCGCATTTTTGTAATCATATTGCTATAATTGCGATAATAATAAACTGACTACTTTTAAAAGTAATACATACATGTAATTTATTAATATATTTTATTTTTTATAGCGTATGTTGGAAGGTTTGTCACTCTCAACGAACTGGAGTTTTCCGTATTCCAGATGAACCGCATTTTAACAAAGTTGGAACAGCCAAAAGAAAAAACACTCAGGGAAGTACAGATAAGCTGTAACTAAATAAGAATGGAAAGTTCTACCAAAGTACATGTATTTTTGTGATCGTGACCGTCTCTACGAAATGAAAACAACTGACAGTTTTTCTCTCAGTATCAGTATAATATAACAATATGTATCCAAGTTATTTATTTCTTCCTTTGGCATGAAAAGTGCAAAATTGATATTACACTGATGTGAGGCTAAATGCTTAAATCATCGATAAAACTCCCTCAGTAGTTTTTTTCATTTTGGTGCGAACAAAAAACAGATATCAAGATAATTCTTCACTCAGTAACTTGCAGTGCTCGAATTGCTGCGTGACATACTTATTGTATTTTGGACTTAAAAAATGAAGAAAACATTTTGTGAGAAAATGGGCTTATTCAAGCAATAGAAGAAGTTGTTGAACGGAAAAAAAAATGTAGTTTTTTCATAATGCGATCGAACAATGTAAACAAACGAGTATTAGTTGAGCGAAGAGAATGAAACATTTTGTCGAATCACTAAAAATACTTACAAAGAGTTAGTAATTTCTCACAGCATGGATTAAACTCATGTTTAGTTTATGTTTAGAGCAGTGTGTGAATCAAGTTATTTGCGGGTGTATTATGTTTATTCCGAGTATTTGGATGTGTGTTGTTGAACACACGAAATCTACAACGCTTGACAGTAAACTCATTTATTGAAAATACTCTATGTCTTGAAAAATCTGGATTTACTCACTGCAGTGACTTAGAATCGAAACCCACCGTATGAAAAGGTCACACTAAAAGTAACATTTAATCATTGGTCGCATATCGTGAATAATCTTTTGACTGGTCTGTAAAAACTGAATATGCCAAGTTGGCTTTAGGTTTTACTTTTATTGCTACCTACTAGAAGACAATGCACTATCTAAACTTGTTACAAATGTGTAAGCGTACTTTCTCAGTATGCGTTAACAGTGCGGGTCAAGATTCCGTCAGTGTTCCGTAAACTCTTGGTAGGGACCTCTCTCAATTACGGTCTTCGCTCGGCCCTGGTGTGCTGGAATATTAGTGACACATGTTCGAAACAAGCCGTTCAGGGATCGAAGGTTAGTGCACCATAGACTTTAGGCCACAGTAGAATGTTGCAACGTGAACCGAGTACCTAATAAGCGAATATTTTTGATATCTGTTGATATATGTAAGTAAGCTACGAAGCGAATGAAAAAATTGATACATAAGGCGAACAAAAACTCGATAAGCGGTCGCTGTTGTGCATTATTTATGTACTCTATGACTTACCTCTTTCGTTCCTTTAAACTTGCTTCATGTCAAGCAGGTGCCGAGCACAGACGAGAAGGAAATGAATCTCACTTAGTATCCAGTTTACTCGATCTCGTTTCTGTAAATAACCTGCCAAGCGAACCAAAAAAAGCACTCGAAGCCTAGCCTGCGAGCTGAGCAAGCTCCCTTGTTGCTTGCAGGCTACGTGAAGCCTAGATTTTTTGAAAGGAGTAGTTGCTACCCGAGGTTTTTTTTATTCATTTGGAATATGTGGAAATGTCACGCTAAGAAAATACTTTAAATTCCTGCTAGTGATATTATTTGCTTTATCTGTCAACAGTAATTGTTTACTTTTGATGAATAACAAACCGACCTCCTCTGTCTATCTTTTAAATAAACGTTGTTTGATTGGTGCATTTTGTGGGCTTTTTGTTTAACATGATAGGCTGATTTCGTCTGCAGAGCGTCTGCAAATTTGCAGACTTGTTGCAGATCATCGCTGCAGGCGCTCTGCAGACATTCTGCAGATATTCTGCAGACATTCTGCAGATGATCTGCAGATAATCTGTAGATCATCTGTAGATGATCTGCAGATCTGCTACAGATGTGCCAGCAGATCTGTAACAGACTATAAACAGATCTGCTCGTTTCGTACGGGTTTTAGCATCTTTTAACAACATGTGGTCTGATCTGTTAGCAAGTGAGAAGCAGACGGAAGTAAGTGCAACATTTCTACAAATTGTTTTAATATGATAGCCGCCAGATTGTGTTAATCTGGAATTGGTCTCGTATCTGTTGGAAAAATCAAATTTCATATTTAGACCAGATGGGTTAACCTTTAGCCCTCACTAAAAATAACGGTTGCATGATTTCAACAGACGGGGAATTTTTGTTTCAAAAAAGGTTAAGTTTGAGGTCCTTTTTACTTGGCAGCTTACTTTTTACAGTCGAAAAGCTAAGCAAAACAATTTTCGTGTATTTGAAGAACTTATTTTCTTTGATTTGCGGATTCCGGTTTCCAGTTTCTGGATTCCGGTTTTTGGTTCCACATTCCGGATTCCAGTTTCTGGGTTTTAGAGTTGCCCCATCTTTAACAGAGTGTTTGCTTCACATTCAGTTTACACATGGCTGTTATCCAGCGTAGGCAGACTTATAAGTTTTCCTTCAAAAATATATTGCAACAACTATTGCATCTTTCATTACCTATTCTTGTGATGAAATGATGCAAAATCCAAGAACAAGAAGTCATAGGCATAAAACTAACTTACATGGTAGTGTTTACAGTTCCTCTTACTGTCTGCATATGCCATCCATAAACTGGTGCTGCCTGGATAATGTACTCATTATTTTTCTGATCACACCTTTTAAAATGTCACTGTTATATAATTATTTTGCCCTGAAAAAGCAATACATGAAATGTTATTCCTTTGGCACTCACCAAATACCTTTACATGATGTATAATGTACACCATATCAACATTCACAATTCTTTTTACTTTCATTGTAACTCTTTTGTGTCATTTTCCCTCACTTGAAGACAGGACTTCCACATTAGGTGATAATTTGCCTCTGGAATCTCTATGAATTCACAGGGAGTGATAACAATTAAATCGTGACTAATTTTAGCAAAGGAGGCGTTCAAATGTCAGATTTTAATGCTAAGTTTATACAGTAACTTTACATTACTCTTCGTATATATATAACCTCTCAATTATTGCACCTATAGACAGAAGGTGTGCTGGGGGAAGAAATGTTCTAAACTCTCTGAACTTTTCCCCCTTACCTGTAATAGGATGACTATTATGAACTACGGTTTGTAACCAACACCAACATCAGGTTATGTATACACATGTATGTTTTGTTGTCGTCTGTAATCATAAAAAAATAAAAATTTAAAATCCTCCATAAAGTTCATATTCAATAACACTGCTACATGTAGCGCTGTTACTGGAATTCAATTTAAGTGAAACTGTTGCAACAGCTCTGTCAAATTGTTTCTTAAGCAGTTAAGGCAGGATAACAATATACATGTAGCACACAGCAAAGGCTAGAGATACACACATGTTAGTTATCAGTTAGGATTTGGTGAGCTTCTGTGCTGTAGGTATGGTGGAAAATAATAGATTATCAGAAATGAAGGTTCCTGAGACATTTTGACAGCACTGAGAGGAATTAATATATAAATTCACAAAAGAAGGAGAAGTTCTTGCCCTGTCCAGTTCTCTGTAATAAAAATATCATTCACATACAAGTCATTTATTATATATGGTTTGTGTTTAAAGCCGATATAATGCACACTCTGATTGGCCAATTCCAGTGCATTATTTACATTTACATGGTATACCTCGGTAAAATCATAAAACATTGCGTGCGACTAAAATAAAAAATATAAAAAATAAAAAATAAAAAGAAATGCCTAATTCAATAACAATTTAAAATACTCAACACTAAAATGAATGTAATTCTTTACTTGAAAATTATTCTCCCATAATGCCCATGGGCCAATTACAGGCATGCTAAAAAGTCCTAACACAAAGTAAAAGGAAATTAAGAAAACTATTGCTTTTTTCCGGAAAATTGTAGCGACTGAAGACAATGATGGAACACTCTGAGAGTGCATTCCATCAACCTGATGAGATAAAATTTAAGGAGAATAGAGAATTCACAAAGTTATATCACAAACGAATTGGTACAGGACAGCTAGGAGAAAGGAAACTGTACAGCCAGGAAGAAACTGAAACTTTCTTCGACGAGCAAAAAAGTATGCATGCACAACAAAGAAAACAGTCAGTGACATTTATTTAATAAGTTAGTTAATAAAAAATTAGTGTGAAGAAGAGAGCAGAGAGAGAGAGAGAGAGTGGAGATAGGAGAATGCTCTCTCCAATGTAAAAGTTATTCTTATTACCGAGAAATGGTCAGGGCAAGAACTTCTATTACACTGTTCAATTTACTGAGTTAATTAGTACCATGTCACTTTTTAGGATCATTTCTATATTAAGTGTAAATACCGCATTGGGGAATAACCTCTTATTAAGAAAATAGGGTCCATGTACCCCCAACCAAAAGCAATGGCACAAATAAAATGAAATAGCCAATCAAAATCAAAGCAGAGATTTATTTGCAGACAGGATTGCCATGCATAATCGTCTACTCGACATTTTGGACTATATAAGCATTTCACCAAACCGAACTAATTGGACAGACAACAAAATAAAACGAGGAAATCTACATTATAAACACAAGATGCATATCCCTACATCTGAGCTCGAGTATCAACAGCAAATCCCTTCTCAATGAAAGGTGACCGAATAAAAGAGAGGATAAAGAAAATTCGTTTAAGCTTGCGGTGTTAAAGTTTAAAAATTATTCACGATTAAATTTGAATATTACTGAGAGTCTGTATTTTTGCCGAAGGCTTAATTTAGCTTTGCAGTCATTTTATTGGCAGTACCTTTACCAGTCTTCTACCAAATTAACCTCGGAATTCACAAAAGCATTTCGCCAAACCGAATAAATTGAACTAACAAAACGAGGAAATCTCCATACTTTGTAATCGCAATATGCAAATATTCACATAGGAACAAAATTAAATTTAGCAAATCCTGTTCGCTTCCGTTTAAAATGGTTTGTAGACCTTCCTTGGTTTTCAACAACAGAAGAAGAAATTTTAGCAGCCTACGAAGCGGCAGTGCAAACTAACTCAGAGAAAACTTCAAAACTCGCCCGGCCGTGTTTACAAGTACGGTTTTGGCTAAGCTTATTTTTAGACGTGAGGTTATAAGCTTAAGTTGACGACGAAAATCGACAGAAAACTTAATTTGTTTACAACTTACAGCAACCTCCAAAGCGACCCACGTGTTATTGTTTAGAGACGAGCGAAATTAAAACGATGCAATTTTAAAATCTCTTACAGCATGGCTTCAAATAAGGAAGACTTTTAATGGATTCCAATTGAAAATAAGCTTCTATCGCCGAGGCAACTTGTTAATTTTCATAGCAAACGCAACAACAAAAGTCACTTACCGCAAGTTGGCAATTCAGTTCGGCCAGTGTAAATCTTCCGGGCAGAAACTTGCAGCAAAAGTTGTGAAGACTGAACTGAAGTTATATTTTCGATAGATCAACGAATCAACCACTTCTCTCCGCTACGTTTACTGTTTTGTAATTTCCCTAAAACACTCGGGCACGTTTGATTTCTCTTGTTCATCACCTGACCAAATCAGGTGACTTTTGAATTTTCTTGCACGGCTGCACAGCATCACGTTCGCGCGAATTTTGAACTTGGCCATGGGGCGTTCGGCAGTCTTCTGAATCGATTTGTCGGGTACTTTCGCCTCCTTTCTATAGCCCTCGTTAACTTTGGTTCAGGGCATTGTTCAGTATTATTTCACCTCCTTTCTCTAGCCCTTGACTAGCTATAATTCACGGAATTGTTCAGTACTGTCTCGCCCCCTTCCCCAGCGCTGGCCCGCTCAGTCTTTTTCGCGATCTTCTTCGCTACTTCTTTGCCTGTTAATTCTTGCTTTCTGTTTTTTGCTTCAGTGGAATCCTGTCTTAAAAATATTAGATCAACCTCCGCTATCGTTTTTCTTTAAAAATCCCGCCAAGAAAAATGGCATTCTCCCGCTACAAACCGAGGGTGCATGTCTCTGTCAACCTGTTAGCAGGAGTATGGCCGCCATCTTGCGCGACTCCGTCGTCGTCGTCGTCGTCGTCGTCGCCGTCGTGCGTACGCGCCCACGAGCAATACCGCTAGCCATGATAACCATGAGAAAATCAATTCATGGGTTTCCTTTTCTTCCCTATATCGGTATGGGGCTCCGCTTGGCGGCCCTTCGGGCCGCCGGAGCTCCGCTATAACGTCTCCATGCAGGCGTTCTTTTCTTGACATATTTTATTGATCATGCCATTCATAGACAACTTGTGTACTAAGTGATAGATCCTGCGAGCGAGTGAATTATTTCTTCCCCAAATATATAATTAACTGGTATAAAATCTCTCTAGTTACGTCATCACTCGTTAAGAATGATACTCCTGTCCACCGGCTCTTGCAATTGATCGAAACTTTCCTCCTTTGGCCTTGAAAAACTTCCTGTAACACTTTCATGACGCTAATACCATCGAGTGTTTCCGTTTTTCATTATCGGTAACGTGTTAGCGCTAATCACGGTTGACAAATAACTTCCCGAGTGGCTGAAGCGTTAAATCTGACACACGGAATCTTTCTTTATTTTGATTTCGATGAGTTTACTTGAACTTCGCACGCGCCACAAAGTTTCGTTTTTGGGGATGGAGAGAATACCCTTTGCGTTCACGATAGTTGTTCCTGCCCTGCTTTTCAGTTTAGCAGAACAAGGGAATGCTGGTGAGTAAATATTCCATCTTTATCTCTACCAAATATGATGCACCTTTTTTTGCTTACGGAACTCAGTGTCACTTTGGTGCCAATGTTATTGCCACGCAAACGTAGCAGACATGATTTGAGGCAAAGAGGAACAATTTTGTACCAAGTATAAAAAGAAAACGATTCGGAAACAGCATGGTTTCTGGTAGCCGAAAAAAAATGTAAATAGGGGAACATTTTATCGAACCCTTCCCCGGCTTAACCTTTTCCAGACCGGGATTTTTTATCTATTTTAACGGGGGAATGATGACGTCATATCACGGGTACATTGTGTCACTCGAACAACCGTCATCTTGGCTCCAACAGCATGGGTCTACCAATCTGGATTCAGTCTTGATTTTTCAAAGACAGAGATAAATCTCTTGTCCAAAGCCGTCAGAAAACGACACGAAATGACTGAAACTATTACTGAAACAATTTTGAGATACCCTACAAGTGCGTTTTAAAAGCTAAAATATTACGCATTTGATAAACTACGCCGAACAAATAGATGCTCCCGTTTTTTTTTGTTTTTTTTTTTTGTTCTTTTTCGTTTGGGTATCATTCCAAACTAATGATGGATACGAAATGTCTCTCGTATCTAGGGATTACAGGGAAACAGTATGAGTGGGAAGTGGAGGGTGGAGGGCCGAAGGTCAGAGGAGTGTTGTATACGTAACGAGTTCCTACGAGACTGATGCCAAAACTTCGATATCTCTCAATCGTGTTGACAACGCAGGCTATAGACATCACGGCTTAGCAAACTGCGAAGTCAAGTTTTTCTTAAGTTAAAGTGGGAGTCCTCGCCTACAAATAACATTTATTATTTCAAGTCCAAATTTATAAGACAGTAATTTCGACAGAGGCAGTGTTTATTTAACCTTTTAAAGGCTTAGACACACATGTTTATTTTTCATTCTTTGTACAGAGAAAGTGCTATATAATATATACGCTTTCACCAAGATGCATCGTTTACTTCAGGATTCTTGGGCGCTATATCAAATTATCATAATTATGTAATTAAAAAGAACAAGTTTCCCCTTCTCAAATACTTTCTTTATCTCTATAATGCTAGGACGATATTGTGTAAATGCGCATGTTTTTCCTGTTCCAATATATCTTAATCGGACTGGATCTTAATTGAGCGCTTTGTTTCAGTCCTTTTCTTTAAGCAGGCGCCCTAGTCAATTTCTACTGTTTCGAGGGAATAAGGACATTCTTACTTTGTTCTTCGGTTTTGCTTACGACATTGTGTAAAATGTATTTCCGCGTGTCTCTTTCTTTTCGACGCAGCAGCTGCGTTTTAGCGCCGCTAATGTTGGTAAGGGACTTACAAAGTAACTGAAATCCTGCATGAATATTGGCCCGAACGTACACAATTTACTCCTTATTTCGCTTTCGGCGTCCTCGAACTTCGCTGACGGAAAAATTTCACAATTTTTGAAATGAATAAATACCCTTTGCTGTCACGATAACTCTTCTTGTGATAGCTCTCAGCGTAGAAGTACGAGGGAATGCTGGTAAGGGAATATGTAGTTACATTGAATTACAGTTTTCATTGCTTCTTTATCGTATACCTTCAAAAGAAATCGGCGAGGAATCAGTCCCGACAACTTGGGCCTGCTGCATTTATTGCACTTTCCAGACTGACATCTGCTAAGGACAAACGAAAGCTAATGGTGGGCAGTATTTGTCTTACAACAATTCTCACTGGTAAAATTTGTACTACACTTTTAAGACTAACAATAAACATCCTACTTCATTCGCAAACAGTAGGATAGCGACTCATTTTGCTCGTCAGTCTGAAAATTTAGTTGGAACCTTTTTCATGTGTCGTTTCAAATTAATTCTCTCGAATTTGTATTTAAATGCTACCGAAATATTCATTTGAAACTTCAATTTCTCACTTTTTATCTTCCTTGGTCGTGCTCAGCCAGAAATATTCAACCGCAGTATTGAAACACATATATTGAAACGAGGCTGTAATCTGGCAGATCGATATTTGCCTAGGACAATTTAAATAAGTACTGAAGGTTTATCTGAAATAAATAAAAATCCCAACAATTATTCAGGTCAGATAAAAGAGGTTTAAAGAGATTAAATGGATTTAAATGATCATTCAAATTTAAAGATATCAAAAGTTTAAGGATGTTCGCACTAATTGTTTCTGCGCATCAATTTTATTTTGTGGAATCAAAACACCACCTGTTTGATCTCTTCCTGTTACCTTTTTTACAACTTGGGAAGCACCTTCTGAAACTAATCCAGCTAATGTAGATAATCCAAGTGTTTTTGTTATTGTGGGTGCAAAAGTACGTCTTAAACTTAGTATGCTTGTTAAAAGGCTTCCACCAACTGGCTTTCTTATATTGGTCTTGGACAGTTTGATATCTATTCCTTTATTGAGTTGTCTGTTCTTATGCAATCTTTTGGCAACATTTGTGGAACATACAAAACGTCATTTCCAGACAGAGCATTTTTTGAAAGTCCGAGAACGATAGTTTCTCGTTTGTGAAATGCACTAGCAAGATCCTGTTTTTGGTTTGGTGATAAATTCACCTTCATTTCAAACAATTGCGTCATATATTATATACGTTATATAAAATTGAAGTCTCATGCAATAACTAATTCATTTCCTATTTTATCAATCACAACCATCTCTTCGTAAAACACAATTGCGTGAACATTGAATGCAGATACTGGAGCAACATTTATTTTGTATCTGAAAATCAACTGTTTGAGATCTCTTGTAACTTTTTCTGCTTGGTTTGTTAAATCAAAATCTACCAAACCAAAGAGACTATTAAAGTTTGAGAGATCAGTTGTGTACCAGAATTATAATCATTTCTTCTTTTTGCATAAGAAATCAAATCATTAAAAATTCTCACCTTACTCTCTGTATCATGCTCAGTCTCCGGGTAAAATATTCCATTTCCGTATTCAAGTCTGCATGTTGTTAAATGACTGGCATTATCACCAGCATTTAGTTTATAGGTATCAAATAAGTAAGGATTTTCTGTTGCAACATCAGTTTTTGCTCTTTGGAGATATACAAATATGTGTTGAAAGTTATCCACACTTACTGATATCTGATAAAAACCACTTGCTTGTGAAGGAGCCGACTTTTGATACATTGATCAAAGATAGGGCCATTTTGTTTCTTTCAAAAACGAGCTGACAAAACTGTCATACAGACTATCTTTTGGAATCAATCTGGGCACCCATGATAGAAAACGGTCAAGAACGACTCTACCATCATCTCCGGCGGCTAATTTTTGAATGAGCTCATCACCATTCTGAAGTGTTATATTAAATTGTAATTGCATTGGTATAAGCATCTTATTTTCTAACACTTTGAAGAAACCATATCTATTGAGAGGAATGATAACATTAACGTCTTGTGGAGCAATACCAGCAGCATTTTGTCTTGTAAGAAGCCGCCTTGCCTCAAATCCCGATTAGCATTAGTTATTGCAGAGTTTGTGTCCAAATACCAAAAACCGTTTTTAGCAACTAATCTGCTGAAATCATCAGAATGTTCTAACAGCTTCTTGACAAAAGTAACCTTGTGAAGATTATCTGTATCATAAACAATGTTATCAGCAGATTTGATCATTAGATGATTTATAAAAGAATGTTAGCCATTGATGACTGTTATTCTATCGTTATCATGATAAGTACCATCAGAGAGCTTTTGTACTTGAAATTGAATTTCAAAATACGCGTTATACCAATAGCAAAACGCTGATCTGTCATTGATTGTAAATTTGTAACCATTTTTGTCTTGGTGCTGACCAGCAACTGGTTCTCTTATCACATCATCAAGTTGGTATCTTACCAACTCATTTCGTTGTAACATTTCACTTGATCTAAAAGCCATTATAATTTTAGTTTAGATAAAATTAGCGTTTTAGTCCTTGTCCTGGTATTAAACGATTCAATATCATATCAGTACTTTCTTCTTTTATTGTTGGAAGTTTTGGTGTTTTTTTGTTTCACACCCCTAAGTCGCTTCATTATCAGATCACCTGATTTTTCTGCTGCTTTTTTACCCAAACGCTCACCAATATGTTCTACTCCAGATTTTATTGCTTTTTTTGCCAATGGTTTGGCAACATTTTGGAATACAGATGATGCTATAGTTGTTATCGGTTTAAATATATTTCAACAATTAATCCATTTCCTTTGTGCTTATACACAAATTTACCCATTTTAGGATGGTAAAACCTTTTGAATTCCTATGGCTTCATATAAATAGATTAGACAATTCTTTTCAATAATAAGCTATAAAAGCTGTATCTGCGCCATTAAGATTTATCTGTCTTCTTTCACCATCGGTTATATATATTCTTATTCGCGAAATGGTGTTCTTATTCACAGGATTAAATGTGACTCTCCGTGGTTCCATAGTGAAACTATATGACGGTTTCAAGATAGATGTGCTAAAACTGTATATTATGCCTGTATTTACTCCATCAACAAGGCTGGTATTAATCAAATCACAGTGTATGTTTAAAATATCTGTGTCTTGACTCAAATTGGGTAATCTTAAACCATAATTGTCAGCATCTTTCAGAATCACTTTGTCAAAGCCAATGAGCTCGTAAAAATTTGATCCAGTCAAGTCAAGTTGGTAATTTGTTTTCAATTTTGTTAATACTCTGAAAGTGCTAGTTTGAAATTCTAACGTTATTGGATATTCATCATCTTTGCCGTCACTTTTTATTACGGTTTCATATTTCAAAAACGCGTTCATGTTAACATAATCATAAACACCAGCTGGAAATGTAAGCTCTTTCCAAGTGGAACCATCATCCGAGCTGTATTTTATTTTCTGATTATTATAACCAGGATTGACGTTAAACCACGTGAACGACATATAAATGATTCTGTTTAAACCAACCACGTATTCATAGTTACTATCCAAAATAATTGGTCCATCAAAATTGGTTACAAAATTGGCTGATTTATTGCTTGCGCTACTGTCATTCAAATAACTTGACAATACAATTTCTCGTTCCATATACAGTTAAGTTAGATTATATTTTGAAATAGATTTCGTGCAATTTATTGTATTGTGATTTATTGATTGCTGATATAGGTAACAATGTGTCTAACAGAGCAACACCCGTGTTTCTCCTCTCTATTGATGTATTATCAGCCATAATCTCTCTTATTATGATCTCTATTTTTTTGAGAAGCAGTGTTTTGGATCGTTGAAAAACATAACGTTTCCACCTTTCTGTTTTCGACTTCCAGATACTTTCATCGTTTTGACTTTAGTTTTGTAATAATTTATATACCGACCCAACACAACATTTGCATTCTGTATTCTTTTCCGATTCTCTCGCCTTTCAGCTTCAGACATTACTCCACTTTTGAATTGTTTTGTGACAGCTGACTGATAACCTTTCAGCTGTTTGCGTCTGAATTCCGCATCTTTGATTATTTTATCAAGATTTCTACGTCATCATAATTTGTTACACCAATATCATCTAGCATCTTGTTAGCCATGTCTTCATCAGCTATCTCATAATCAGGTACTTCATCATGGTCGTATTCTGGAGGTAAATATTGAGGATCAACATAAATCTATTTTTACCTTCCAAAACATCTTTCAACAATTCTTCGTAGGTTGGTGGTTTTGTTTTTCTTGCTCAGGAGGTACATAATCCCCAAAGTTTATTAAACCCTCAACATCTATATCTTCATACGGATCTACTTCAGGCGCATAATCAAGACCACCATTTTCTGCTTCCTTCTTCTTTGTCCTTCGTCTCATTAGTGGTATTTTCAAATTACTAGCCACAACATCATCCAATTTGTTATTGGTTCAAATACTTTTTTGAAAGATGCCTGGCTTGTCTGTTTACCAATATTACTCTGTAATATTGTATCACGAGTATAATTGATTTTATTACCCAATTCAGATTTCTTTTTTACAAGTTCTTTCCACTTTAGTAAGCTCATTATAATATTGAATTAGATAAGACATCATGTACTACATCGCGTACGACTGAAATTATATACCTACACAGTATGAAAATACCAAATTATGATATCAAAGAGGATGTTGGTAATTATAAGCAATTATACCAATTTATGCCTGATCTCTGCTTTCGGATACTAATTTGTGGCCCATCAGGCTCAGGAAAAACAAATTCATTGCTTCATATCATAATCAGTTTACTGTATTTCGATAAATGTTACAATGCATCTATATGCGAAAAATCTCGAACAATCAAAATATGAAGATCTGATGAAGACTTTCAAAAAAATTAGTAAAGACGTTGGTTATGATATATTGGAAGTTAGTAATGATGAAATACAACCAATTTCAGAAATGAATGGTGGTAATCAAAAGCTAGTCATGTTTGATGACTTTGTTTGTGAAAAGAACCAACCGCCATTAATCGATTATTTTATAAGAGGAAGACAGAAGAATTGTTCAGTAATATATCTAAGTCAGAGTTACATGATCTATAAAACTCCAAAGGATATCAGACTAAACCGTAGCCAGTTTTGTATTTATGAGTTTCCATCGGCAAATGAAAAATCACTTTGATGCCGCGAAAACAATGCTGATAAAAAGCTGTATGAAAAGGCTACAAATGATCCATATGGCTTCCTGTATATAGATAAACCACGAAAACCCACCGCTAAGAATTTCAGTGAGAGATTGTAATTTCTAATCTAATTCAATTATATATGTCTTATTCAAACGGAACATTAGGTTGGTCAGGTAAAGTTATTTCATCTGGAACAGTAATAGTGAAGGGTGAAAAAGGAGACCCCGGAATAGGTTATAAACTAACTTCTGATGGCAATTATGATTTGCAAAATAAGAAAGATTGCAATCTGGACACTCCTGATGATCATAAAATTGATGATTTTTTTTCAAATAAGGTATTTGATGACGATTACAACACAAGAATCAGAGATCTCAAGAGTGCCGTTAACAAAGAATATTTGAATGACAAATTTCTGAAAAAAGTGGTAATTATTTTGATGCCAGACAAATGGTAATCAAAAGCACAGAACCGTATTATGATGGGTTATATGATAATAATACCTCAGTCAGTAAGGCTTATGTTGATGCAGAAAACAGTAAGCAAGATATTGCTATTGCTGATAAAACCAGCTAGGCTTATGTTGATACAGAAAACGGTAAGCAAAACATTGCTATTGCTGATAAAACCAACAAGTCATGCTGCAACGCTGATTCGGTTCTTCTTGAGCATATTGATGGAAGAAAAGAGGCTTTGCGAGAAGTATTCGTCAAATTGGATCAAGGTTTGGACGAAAAATTAAGCATCCACGGTGGAAATTCTATAACTGTTGATCTTGATATAGGTAACAACAAAATTATCAATCTAAAACCACCACCAACAAAATACAATGCTGCTTCAAAAGAATATGTTGACACTGAGATATTAAAAGTTGGTGGTGGTGCTCTTTTGCTGGATGGTTCCCAAAATATGGCTGCTGATTCTTCCCACCAGCTATGGATTAGGTGACAGTGTTAGTTGTTTCTACTTCATTAAACATTAGTCATTTATGGAATCGAGGGCTCACAGAATGATGTGAGCTCAGATGTCTTTGATGAGCTGTATTATTTGGAAAATGGCAAATTGACATTCAAAACTGCTGTTGATATTTTGAAATCAATGGAAATGTTGACATGAAAATCATCAGATAAAATAAGTTCAAGATGGTGTCGAAAATAATGATAATGTGAATAGCAAACAGTTCAATGAATTTGAAGATGACCTTGTAAAATTTTTCAGAAGAGAAATGCAAACCAAAATCGATCCTTTGAACGATAAAATTACTGAACTAACGACAAAAGTATTCGTTGTTGAAAGGCAAATAGTCAAAGTGACGTTACATGAACAGCTGTTCAAAAGAATATTTGAATTTTAGGCCGATATTATTAGATCCTGAAGAGTTTAACCTTTTGAATACCAACTACGCATATATGCGTAATTAATGGTCGTGCTCTTTGTACCACTTGTGACGTCATCAATTTAAATGTCATCAGATATTCTTGATAAGCAGATAGTAGTACTGGACTAGGCCTTTCCGTGCAATGGTCAGGTTTAGATATCGACGACATTCCGATGTCGCAAATCGAAAAACAACGTTATCAGTTTTAGTGCAAAAACGGTGGTAAAATGGTCCACTACGCCTATCATTGATCAAGGTCCATTTCTAGGCTTCGCCCGTAATTAACATCCAACTTTTCACGGCAGCCAGAAAGAACATACAATGCAAAAGGAAGCCACTTGTGAGTTCTTTTTGAATAATTCATTAGTTGCAGGTGTGCGAAGTGGTAAGATTTCAGTTGATCTTGGCCCGAGGATTTCAGATGCGGTAATTAGAAGGTCGCGGGCTTGCATCCTGGTGTGGCAACTTCTTTTGTTTTCTTTCGAGCTATTAAAGTGTACTTTGCATTTACATAGGCTGTGAAAATCAAGAAAGGTTCCAGTCATTATAGTGATATAAAGACTTAATAAAACGAGCCTGTGTGGCATGATATTTGAATTAATTCGCGGAGAAAAAAACGTTTGAGAGTGAGACCCTAGCTGATACGTTTTGGCAACGCTTTGGTTAAAAGATGAAAAAGCTATAAACAAATCGAATTATACACCCATTCGTTTGCATAACAAATAATCTTTAATTTGGGAGCACCTCAGCACAACTCCAAGCGCGAAAGATCAGTTCATTGCTTTGGTAGCCATTTTGTTCACAATAGTCGGGCAAAACCAGAGGAAGCGTGGGACGAGTGAATTTCTTCTTCCCTAAATAACTGCTATAAACTCTTTCTAGCTACGCTATCACTTGTTAAGAATGATTCTTCTACACACCGGTTCTCAATCGAAACTTTCGTCCTTAGGCCTGGAAACAACTTCCTGTTGCGCTTTCATTGCGCTAATACTGCCCTTGCAAGCATGTTCCTTGTTCGTGAATTCCGCGTTCTTAGCTTGGGAATTCAACACCACAGTAACAGGGAAAATCGTAAGAGTACCCCCTAATTAGAAGCTCATTGCTAAGCATTTTCGCCTTTAATTCGGTTATAGGTAGAAAATATCTGTCTTACACTTAGTTTACTCTTAATTAAGCATATCAAGGTCGCCTGTTGTTATTTGTATCGAATGTCCGCTTAATGATGGAGGGGATGTTGTTTAGATTTCTTCCTTTATGGTAACAACTTCCTGCAACAAATTTTAATTGTTTTTGTGCATTCCTTGTTCGTGTTTATCGTTGTCTTTTAAGTTGCTTTTACATTATAGAAGGTAGTTGCTTACATATTGACGTTAAGGTTTCCATTGCTTTCTCAAAAGATTTTTTTTCTTTTTTTGTCTTCCTAGACGGTTCATCATTATCTTAATTCACGTTAAAGTCACGTAAAGTTAAAGAGAACCAAACAATCTTTGAAAGTTACATCCCCAGGGATGGTTAATGTATATATTATTTGGTGTGGGGAAAATCCCTCCGTTGATAAGTTTCGTCGTACAGATGCATGGAAATACTTATTGAACGTATACCTTAATTACGTTTATATCTTACCGCGCCGAACAGTGATTTCGGAATTAAGTTTTTTGTTACTTTGTTGTCAAATTAGCGAAATGCCACAAACGTTAATACAGAACCCCTTCGCCGAATCTAAGCATTATATGTGTGATCATAAAATCGATTGGAACTTCCAACATCACTTTTACTGACTTTGCCGATAAGTGAATGTCAAAGGGAGTGATCATTTAGATGTTTATGACGACTGAGACTTGATTTTGGTCAAAACAGCTAAGTTAACGTGTGAAACAGAAGTATTAAAACAAACAAAAAACGTTGTCGAATAATTTCACTCGAGGCAATACAAACTGACAAAACATAGATATACTTGACCCTTCAACTTAGACACCGTTGGCGTAAGAAAACTATGGTCAGCAATATTCTTCATGTGAAAACAAAATATATCGAGGACGACGCTGGGAAGTTATAACGCCTGCACGTTAATGTGCTTCCATTTTTCCTGAAGTGATGAACGGAAATGGAAAGAATAAGTTTAAGCTATATTCCCATGTTCAGCTTCTTTTCCCAGACCAAGCTTGTTGGCTTTTATTATGGTTTGGGGGAAATACCATTACTTCTGGTAGAAGTATAGTGTAGAATTTTCCACCTATACATGCCTTCATGCGCTTTCTATTGAGAGTTTTGCTGACCATAGCAATAGAACAATCGATCACCGCGTGAGAACCTTGTCCAGTAGAGTACAATGTCTACCAAGTAATGCATTCATCGCTGCATTTGATCAGTTTCGTTTGGGAATTTCTGTAAATGAAAAGAAATTTTCTTTTCTCGTGGATCGAGCCTGCTTTCTTGGTTTGAAATAGTTTAACGTCTAACAGAGGCACCGAGGACAAATGTGGCGTGACAGCTTACTATAGTCGGCCTCATCACCGTTATTTCGTGTTTTACATGCGTGACAAACAAAGCAATACGGTAGAAAGGAAACTGGATACTGTAATATAAGGTTAAAGACTCTGAGTCTCTCGTTCGCACAAGTGCGTTCAAAAATTAATTTGCAAAGCAGTTGTGTTTTCAGCTGTTATTTCACGATTGTTTTTTTTTTTTTTAATTTTTTAAATGGCAGATTCATGACTCATAACTGTGAAGCACATCCCGTTTCATTTTATCTCGGATGAAAATCGTTTTAAATTATAACAATGGCTTACGCCCAACAAAATGTCCTTCATCGTCATACTTTACACTTTTTAAATTTAATTTAAAAGCTTAAATCGCTAGCTTCGTTGGCTTACCTGTAAGCATAAAACAACATAGACGATAGCAGCAAAACTTTGGGTCCAGTTATTTCAGATGTTATGGATGTATTATATAGCTGCCTCGTTAAACTAACTTCCTGTGTAGCTCTGGCATCGTACCAGTTTTTCATTACTTTTCTCCTGCGCGTAAATAATGCAGAGATATCTCAAATCATTGTTTACTTCCTTTCCTTCTGAGACAATATAATCTCAAATTATTTTGAATGATCCGTTTTGAATTCTCCCTGTTTGGCGCACGGAATTTCCCTTTGTTTAATTTTGCTCTTGTTATACTGCATAAATTTGTTAGTGTTTCAGTTTTGCAGTAGCAGTTGCGTATTAGCGCTAATCTTGGCAAATAACTTCTCGAGTGGCTGAAGCGCCACCTTTAAGTTGAATCTGGCACGATTCTCTCTTATTTTGCTTTCGATCAGTTTACTTTAGCTTCGCACGCGCCACAAAATTTTATTTCGGGGGAATGGAGAGAATACATGTACTCTCTGTGTTCACGATAGTCGTTCTTGCCGCGCTTTTCAGTTTTGCAGAAAAAGGAAACGCTGGTGAGTAAAATACTTCACGCTATTTTACTAAATTGTGTATTTTACTTTGCTTGGGGAGCTCAATGTTACTTCGGTTGCAATGTAATTTCTACGATAACTTAAGTTTACTGACTTCTGTAGATAATAGCCGATACGGTTTTAGATTAAGCAAAACAATTAGACCAAAATGAAATGACTCGTAAACAGCGTGTATTAACCGATGACGAGTTAAATGGGGGAATGTTTTCAATTTTCCGACCCCGGCTTAACCTTTACTCAGACCGGGAATTTTTCCTTATTTCTACGAAAGAACTTCGATTTCGAACTTCGAATTTCCCTCGTCCCCCTCTCCCTTTTAACTTCAAGAATAGCAAAGCTTCATGATGAAGCTTACAGGGTATGCAGGCTTTGACATAAATAACACGATATTCAAATAGCCGCCACCTGCATGGGATTCACCATCGTCAGAAAACTACCAGAAATGACTGAAAGTAATAACAACAATTAATAAAACGATGCTAAAAGCACTGAAAGAGTGAAAAATAACTGCATAAGATTGCAACGCTCGGCGGCGCGTTTATAAGGCATTGAGAAAAGAAATTAAGAGAGTAGGCAAAATATGTTTATGTTATTCTTTTTCTGATTCCATTCGATTAGCTAAGGGAGAACAGCACTTTGTATTTGGTAATTCGAAATACACATTTCATGGAAACTCCACGGGGAAACTTAATTGGGAAGAAAGCAACAAACATTGCAAAGAGACTGGAAGCCAGCTAGTTTCTATTGAAAGTGAAAAGGAATGGAAATTCTTGAACGAGACTATCCAAAGTATGGCAACTTCGGAATATTTCATCGGTCTGAAGAACGATAGCGAGTCTGAAGGATGGAGATGGATAAGCGATAACAGCACAGTAAATGCTACCGAAGGAGAGTTTCCTTGGGCTAAACGCCAACCCAGTGGTGATGGAAATTGCGCGATTATGTATAAGGACTTCGCGGGAAACTTTGGAAAAATTAATGACTTGGATTGTGCACATCAAAAGCCCTATATTTGCGAAAGTTCCCTAGACGGCACTGGCCAGGAGGGTATGTTTAATTACATAAGTTATTTTATATCATTTGACTAACTGAGTTATCTTTTTTTTTTTTCACGTAGAAAAATCAAGATACAGGGTAGGAGTTTCCCATCTAATTCAGATAGGGATTACTGTATATTCAAGTTTGCAATAAAGCAGAGTTTAATATCCCATTTGACAATGGCACTTTAAAACTGAGACCACTATCTTTAGAAAAGCAAGCTTTGTTGTTGAGTTTCCTCTGGTTTCCTAGTCTTTATCACAGCTTCCCTTTCCGAAGGAAAAAGGTCGGAGAAAAAAACTCTCCGATTTGCCTTGCGAGGAGTGCGGCTGTGTTCAGGGTAAGGGTTCCCCTGGTTTTGTAGTACTGGACTGCTAATAGTATTTATAAAAAGCAAAATGCGAACAAAATATTTACTGAAATGCAGATGTGGTTATGATTTGTCAAAAAAATTCAGAAAGAGAGTATGAAACTGGCGCGTTTTATAAAACTTTTTAAGGAACTTGTTATGTTACTCCGGAGACATTTCTTCCAAAGGAGTTGTAAAAGTCTTCTTGATTTAAAACCCACGCTGGAAGTCATTTTATAAATTTCATTGTTATATACCTGGACGTTCACTCAACAAAACGAGCACTGTGATTGGTTGATTCTTGGTCACGTGCCCCTAATCAAATTCAAATGTATCCCGACCGGGATACAATTACGCAGTTGTTGCCCGCGGGCCGAATACAACATCACGTGATCAGTTCATGACTAACTTGAAAATGGCATGATCTTCAGCACGTGGTCACGTCAGCTTGATTGACGGGGGCGGACCTGAGAACACTGCCAGTTTTCAGTTTTAACCAGCGATGATCGATAATGGAAACCAGTGAGGCTAAAAGAAAACGTTTTTTCTAGATTATCAGAGGAAGAAATACAGAACTTAATTGAAGGTAAAGATTCTGAAAATACGAGAAAAGCAACTAAGAATGCTGTTGTTACATTCGTGGCATACTGGAACGAAGTTAAACCAGATGATGAGCGGGTGAAAAATACAGAATCGCTAGAAAAAGTTCCGAAGAAGGAACTGAATGAACTTCTGGCGAATTTCTGGCCGAACGCAAAGAAACAGAACGGAGACAGCTACAAAGAGTGTGCTTTGATAGGAATACGATTTGGTCTTCAAAGACACTTTCTCCTAAAAAGAGAATTTGACTTAATAAGTGATAGCGAATTCTATAAGTCAAATCAAATTTTCGAGGCGGCAATCGTCGAGTTGAAGCGGCAAGGATTTGGCAAAGTTGATCACAACATCCTAATATCAAAGGAAGATCTAGAAAAGATCCGTCGTCCTACAACCCATCTTCTCCATATCCTAAATCCCTCCAACAAGTGGTGTGGTTTAATATTATGTTCCACCTCATTCGCCGCGGCAGAGAAAATCTCCGACTTCTCGCGAAAGAATCGTTCGCCGTGCAGGTTGACGCAGCTGGGAAAAAAGTTTGTTTATCAAGTTGTTGATGAACTGGACAAAAACCACAGGGCAAACGATCAACCAAATGATTCTCCAGGGGAAGGACGTATGGATGAAAGACCTGAGAGTCCCTTGAGGCTCGCCACATAATGTGTGTTTCGGGACACAAATCTGAGAGTAGTATTCGCTCTTACTCCAAGCGTCTTTCGGAGTTTAAGCAGAAAGAAATCTCCCATGCTCTCAGTAGTGCCTGTTCTGTTGAAAATCTTGAATCAACTAGCACTGCAATTGTGACAACGCATGAGCAAACAAGTGAAATTCTCTTGGCAGAAACACAGTGCCAACTCCCCCTGTGACTATGCAGAATTTCGCATGTCATAGCCAGGAGACTGTAAACTTTAACGCAGGAGCATTTTCTGGCGCAAATGTTTAACTTATCATCAATTTTTATAATTCCAAATGATTTTATATTCGTTATTGAGGTTATAAAAGCATACTTTACTTTTTCATGTACTTCGAAACATTTGTAATTAAGTTAAGACTTATTCATTCAGCAGGATTGATTGTTGTGAATAAAGAAGTTGTGCCGTCTTAGTTTGTTTGTTTTTGCTATATGACTGTTTAAAGGAAAGTCTAAATATCACAGTAAATGGTTTGAACCCAGGAGTATCAGTAGTTCGTATAGTGTGATCGTCCGGGTAAGTGTAGTTCTGAAAAGAACTGTTGTTGGTGACTGACGTTTCGACAACCTGAGCGGAAGTCATCTTCAGAGTCAAGTGAATAGTGTTTGTCAGTCGATGATCTTATAAGTCTGGTCCGTTGAACGTGATTGGTCAGTATAGCCACGATGGTATTGGCTGAAAGACTCGTGTAAAGTTTGTCATCAGTCATTGGTGGGTTTCGATCCGTCTGTTGTTAGTCAAATAGGTCGGTTTTTGGTCCGTGTATTGTTAAGTCGGTCTGTTGGAAGTCCGTTTGTCGGTTTCGTTTCTGTCACTATACGAACTAAAGTCTAAATATATAACAAAGCACTTAATGTATAGTCCCTCGGGAAATAAGTTAGTTTTGTTTTCCCTAGAGTCGTGATGTTTCCCGAGACGAAGTTGAGGGAAAACATAATTAATTGTTTCCCTCGGGACTATACATTAAGTGTATATTGTTTTCATCAGTTGAAGTTCTTGTAAATTGCAATTGTAAACAAATCGTGTTGTGTCATATCAGTTTCATCGACAACTTTACGGCAAAAAAATATAAAACAGCTCTTTTTAATTTATTGCTGCCAAGCTAAATTTTGTAATTTTCTTCGTGTTACTATGGAAAGCTGCTTCATCGACTGCTTAAAATTGGATTCTCCCGAGTATATTGTAGCGAAAGTTACGGAGTACATTTGTGTCCGACCCTACCCCCCCCCCCCCCAACAGTAGATATTGTCACGTGGTTTTGTTGGATGTGTATTAAAAATGGCCGCTCATTGTTAGCTTGGTTGAGTTCTGAAGCGTAAGAAATGGCAACATCACACTGGTGGCAGCGGTGTTCGACGCCTATCACGTCGCAAAATCCCTTCAAACATGATTTGGATAATCTTAGCCAGTTTTTCGTTCGTTCCGAGGTTATGGAAAGCTTAGATACCCAAGTTGCGGAAACACCACGTGCAAAGTCAAATCCATTATGCAGCGACAGTGGTTTCGCTGAGCCAACAACGTCGCTCACAACGTCAGCAGGTCAACCGATAGTCACAGTAAGATCGTCCAACCCTTTCCGTAGCGATGATACCGTGTCAAACGTAGAGCAGTCGTCAGAACTTCCGGCCGACCAAAGAATCAGAAAACCAGTGAAACTCCCCGAAGACTTCGATGGGAAGCAACCTCTCAATGAATACTTGTTAAATTTCGAACGTTGCTCGCTTATAAACGGTTGGACCGAGGAGGAAAAGGCGATGTTTTTGGCAGCAAGTCTTCGTGGCGAAAGCCGAAAGTTATTGAGTGGTTTAACAGACTCAGAGGGCCTACAGTACGCCAAAATTGTGGAAAGGTTGCAACTACGCTTCGGTGTTGAAAAACAAGCGGAATTACATCAGGCTGGACTGTTGAATCGTCGGCAGTTTGAAGGTGAGAGTCTACAAATGCTAGCATATCAGGATCTAGGTATTCCTGTGCAGGAACGCTTTGCTGTACAACATTTTATTGATGCTTTAAATGACAAAGATGACAGGTTGTACCTTAGGCGGGAAAACCCAACACACTTGATGACGCCCTTTCCCTTGCAGGAGAACTAGAATCCCTCAGACTGTTAGATGGTAATAATTCTTTCAGGCGGGCTGATACTAAAGTTAGAGCCATGGAAACCGAGCGAACACAATTACAAATGCAAGTTGATGGGCTTAAGCACAAAATAGACGAGCAGCAACACCAACTAGAAGCCCAGGCAAACATCATTTCCCAATTAAATCAGTTTCTGGCCAAACAACAGCAGCCACAGGGACCCCCAGGGGAAGGTGGGAATGTTGGATTTGTGGAGAGAGTGGACACTTAAGAAAACAATGCCCCAGATACAGAGCAAGACTGGAATGTACCCAGCCTTCGGGAAACGGGAGGAGGGTGTCCCCAAGTGTCCGGGAGGATGCCTGAGCAACCACTTACAAGGGCTTAAAGTTAATGACACTGTTGTTAGCAATTGTGATGGAGGAATGATCGTGCTGCCCGATCAGAAATCCCGGCCATATGGACTTTATGTTATTGGTTTCATTGGACAGTGTAAACTTGTTTGGCTGGTGGACACGGGTGCAATGAGAAATATCTTATCCTATGAGTCCTACAACAGGTTACCTGAGAGTTTGAAGTTTCCCTTGCATGAAGATGGTTCACAAGTGTCTGTAGCAGATGGCCGTAAAACCAGTACATACGGCTCTGGTAGGTTGTCGGTGAAAATTGGAAGTCAAGATGTTAACATTAGTGTGTTGGTAGCAGACATTGAAGATTCTGCCCTACTAGGCATGGAATTCCTGTCAGATGTGGATGGAAAAATTGACTTGGTTCAACAGCAACTGGTCGTGAATGGCGAGGAGGTTGACTTGTGTAGTGAGAGTTGTCAAGAACTCAGCCTAAGATGTGTAACGCGGCGTCTTGTTACAATAGAACCGCACTGCGAGGCAGTGATACCAGTCCGCCTTCTTCACTGTCAGTCATCTTCATCGTCTGAAAGTGCTAAGAAGGGATTGCGAATCTTGGAACCCTGTGGCAATCGTCTTCAAGATAAAGGCCTATATGTTGGAAGAACCTTAGTGTCTGCAGGTGAGACCGGCCTTGTACCTGTTAGAATCCTAAACACCGCTGATTAGACGCAGACCATTGGTGCCCAAAGTGTCGTAGCTGCAGTAGCCAAACAAGTAATCGGTGTTACAGAGCTGGAGATACTCGAAGTGAGCTCGCAGAGCATTAATAGTACCCAACAAGTGGTAGGGAATTGTGTGGACAACTTACCAGAACCACTTAAAGAACTTTGGAAGCGAAGCGCAGAACAGTTGACTGAAGACGAGAGCATGGCAGTGGCTGATCTGTTGCGCCGGTACAAGGATGTATTCTCTTTATCGGAGCAAGACCTGGGCAGAATCAACTTGACAAGGCATCACATCGACACAGGCAATGCCAGACCTATTAAACAGCAACCTCGACGAACATCGCCCTCTAAACATGCAGAGATCGAGAGGCAGGTGAGGACTTGTTACAATGTGGTCTCGTAAAGAAATCAAACAGTCCCTGGTCTTCTCCTGTGGTGTTAGTAAGCAAAAAAGATGGTTCTCAAAGATTTTGTGTGGATTATCGACTGGTGAATGCTGCAACTGTCAAGGACGCGTACCCCCTACCACGCATTGACGACTCCTTGTCTGCTCTCTCTGGGGCGAGGTGGTTTTCGACATTGGACCTGGCCTCTGGGTACTGGCAGGTTCCTATGGACCTGGCTAGCAGTGGCAAAGCAACTTTCGTAACCACTTCAGGCCTCTATGAGTAGACCGTTATGCCCTTTGGTCTCACTTCATCTCCCAGTACCTTTGAGCGGTTAATAGAGCTTATCTTAGCTGGGCTCAGATTCGAAACCTGCTTGATTTACGTGGATGACATAATCGTTTATGGTAAAACTTTCGAGGAAGAACTGAAACGTTTGGAGGAGGTGTTTGTGCGCTTTAGATCTACCGGTCTCAAGCTGAAACCAAGCAAATGTGTGCTGTTCCAGAAGAGTGTTACGTACTTGGGCCATATTGTGTCTGAGAATGGCATCGAAACTGATCCTGTAAAGGTCGAACGAGTTTGCGAATGGCCAATACCAGAGAACGTGACAGAGGTTAAGAGTTTTTTGGGACTTGCCAGCTACTATCGGCGCTTCGTCCCTAATTTTGCCCAGGTGGCTAGACCTCTTCACAAATTGGCAGACGCTACTGTTGATTTCACTTGGACGCGCGAGTGCCAGTCCTCGTTTCAGAAATTGAAGACCTTACTGTCCACAGCCCCTGTTTTGGCGTACCCAGAGTTCATACTTGACACTGATGCCAGTAATCATGGTATTAATTGGAGCTGTTTTAAGTCAGTTGAAGGATGGAGTGGAACACCCTGTTGCTTATGCGAGCAGAACCTTGACTAAGGCTGAGAGAAATTTCTGTGTTACACGGAAAAAGCTACTTGCAATTGTTGAGTTCATGAAGCAGTTTCGTCACTATTTGCAGGGGCCGAAGTTTCGCATAACAACTGACCACGCACCCCTTCGCTCGGTGCTTCAAGTTAAGGAACCGGAGGGACAGTTGGCGAGGTGGATAGAGTTCATGAGTTCGTTTAGTTATGAGATTGAGTATCGAGTTGGCCAGAGGCATCAGAATGCCGACACACTGTCGCGAAGGTCTTGTAATGACGGCTACAAATGGTGTAAGGAGTGGAAGAGGGTTGGGCATATGGTTAGTGTTGCTGTTCAAACTGACGTTTCACCTGCTGTGTGTGGCGAGTTTGTGGTAGAGCAAAGAGACGCCCTTCCAGATAAGCAATGTGAGACAGAATTGTCAGTTGGTACTGAACATTGCTCCTTCGATTCTGCTGTAGCTGACTCTAGATGCAACACCATTAAATTGGAGCCAACCTGGACACGAGAGTACCTTTACAGCCAGCAAGTTGCAGATCCTAGCCTTAAGGTGATCATCCGATTTAAAGAGGCGAGTGCCATTAGACCCAGTTGGGCAGATGTGTCCTCCTACGAACACACAGTCAAGGCACTTTGGGCTCAGTGGAACCAGCTGGAATTCCGAGATCGCGTACTGTGCCGGAGATGGGAAAACGGAAGTAGTACCAGAGCAACGTACCAGATTATAATTCCAAGGAACTTGCAGGAGACCGCACTTGAGGCTCACCGTGATCAAACCACTGCCAGTCACCGTGGTGTTAATAAGACACTGGGAGCCATTAGAGCGCGATACTACTGGCCAGGATTGACTTCCCAAGTCAAAAAGTGGGTCAGAGTTTGTCACGATCGTGGTGCTAAAAAGAATTGGGGAACGAAACAGCGCTCACCACTGCAGCAGTATGTTGTTGGTGCTCCAATGGAACGCCTAGCTATGGACATAATAGGACCACTTCCTCTTACTCTTCGTGGCAATAAATTCGTTCTCGTCGTGACGGATTATTTTACAAAGTGGACCGAGAGTTATGCCATCTCTAACCAGGAAGCTACCACAGTAGCCGAGAAACTAGTGAGTGAATTTTTGTGTCGTGTTGGAGTCCCTCGGGAGATACACAGTGATCAAGGTAGCAATTTTGAGTCCAAG
Source organism: Orbicella faveolata (assembly GCF_042242905.1). Taxonomy (NCBI): domain Eukaryota; kingdom Metazoa; phylum Cnidaria; class Anthozoa; order Scleractinia; family Merulinidae; genus Orbicella; species Orbicella faveolata. The sequence continues at coordinate 13,333,135 of NW_028301564.1, forward strand.
GTGATGACTGAAGTGTGTAAGCTACTGGACATTGACAAAACAAGGACCACGTCCCTACATCCTCAGCCAGACGGTCAAGTGGAACGATACAATCGCACATTGATTGAAATGCTTCGAGGCAAGTTGAAAGACAGTCAGGAGGATTGGAACCTACACCTCCAACCATGTATGATGGCTTACAGAAGTTCTGTTCATGGGTGCACAGGAGAAACACCAAATATGCTGATGTTAGGGCGAGAAATTGAGGGACCATTAGATGTGATGACTGAGCCAGCTCCAGACACACCGCCATTGGCAACCGAGTATGCTTTGGTTCTGTAACAGAGGCTTGCCGGCGCACATGAAATAGCCAGGAGACACCTAGGAAAAGCAGCAGAACGGCAGAAGAGAAATTATGACAAACGAGTGTCCAGTAAGCCATTCCGGGTAGGGGACTGTGTTTGGTTGCACAACATTCGCCGAAAGAAGGGGAGGAACCCCAAACGGGATTGTCCTTGGGAAGGCCCTTACTTAGTGGTGTCTGTGCTATCAGATGTGACGTATCGAATCCAGAGAAGTCGAAGAGCGAAGCCTAAAGTTATCCACGCAGATCGTCTTAAGCCGTACCTTGGACCTGCACTAAAGAGTTGGATTGTAGAGAGGGAAGGGACTGCTATGCCTGCCGAATCCCAAGTTGTGAGAGCTGGAGAAGTTGGGCCTGTTAGTGGCCCTGTCGAAGCTGTACTCGGCGAAGGCACGTCAGATGGCAGTGATGCCATGGAGTCCTTGAATCCTGTTCTGTGCAGCAGTCCTGAGGCGGACGATCCCGAACCTGACGAAGAGAGCTGTGGTAGCGATACTGATACAGCGATACTCCCTCAGACCCAGACGGCTACACCAGATGACAGACCATCGAGCGAGACTGAGAGCTTTGACGCTGCTTCATTTGGACACCTTTCGCAGGCTGTACAAAGTCGTTATGGGCGACAGCGGAGACCACCCAATTGTTACGGTGATTGGGTGTAATTGAACAGTTCAGGAACTTTCAGAGTTGTTACGCGTAATGAGATTTCCCGAGTTAAGTTTTGTTTCAATGCGAGTGCTGACTGTTTATAAAATCAACTAGACAGAGTTGCTAAGATTTGTCTGTCGTTCTTTGTTCATGTTCTGATTTGTCATTGAGATTGTGACACCGAGGACAGTGAACTTAAAAGAGGGGGCAGTGTAGCGAAAGTTACGGAGTACATTTGTGTCCGACCCTACCCCCCTTACAGTAGATATTGTCACGTGGTTTTGTTGGATGTGTATTAAACATGGCCGCTCATTGTTAGCTTGGTTGAGTTCTGAAGCGTAAGAAATGGCAACATTACAATATGCCGAGTTTGGGTAGCCAATCAGAATGCGTGAAAAAAATTAACCACTGGTTGTTAATTACAGAGTAATGAATTACAATGTTTCTTCCTTCTTCTCAACTGGTAGTCTCGATCTCTTTCAGACAATAAATAGGAGGAAAAAACTTTGTTGGATTGTAATAAGTGTAAAATCAATATTCTGTGCAAATGAAACGCGCGCGTTCCAATGTGCAATTACAGGACTGCTTTCAAGATTACATTTAAAAGAGCTCAGTCACGGCATTTTGAGTTAAATTGGCCATAAAAAAATTACCTTCAAATTAAAGGAAACTTGAAAATAATAGTTTACTAAGATAAGAAAACATTAAAGTGTTATACCAATAATGGTTAAGGATGGAAAAGAGTACCACGTATTATAAATGGCAAACTTAGAAACGTTAGGCTTAGGTTTCCAAGACACGTTAATTATGGAGTCGAACAGAGAATACATGGACGATAAAAAAGCTCAGGTGTCAAGTCTACTACAATTAGGCTTATTAGTGTTTTTTTAGTTAAGCAGAGGCTGGCTGGTTTATATCATATTGGATCACAAATCTAATCTGGAAATGTGATTGTCTTTTTTAGCAACAACAGTGGGACAGACATCCTTAGCACTTACTTCAGCAGCACGTTCAACAACACCGTCCAAACGTCCATCGAAACAAGCAAAATCAACAGGTGGAAAATATTCTGAGTTTAACGATTTTCTTTCGTTCGAATAGCCTATATGCAAAACGAGTAAAGCTTTGCCTTGAAATAATATTTGAAAAGAATCAAAGTGCAGAATGGGCTCTGTACTCGTTGTCGCTTTTCGTTTGTTTTCCAAATCAAAGAGAAAATAATCGTTTACAAATTTGTGATTAAAACTGGCAGGGGTGGAAAAGAACTGGAGTAGTTAGAAAGGCATCAAAAGGCCGATTGTGATTGATGACGATTGTGATTGTCTAGCAGGTAAGCATGATTACAGGAATGGTTCTGTCGGGGCTCAGTTTTAATCGATCGTTAATCTAATCAGGACATATAGAAATAAATAGTCTTGGATTGGTAAATCGTTTGTTAATCTTTTAAGAGGCAACACAACAGCCAGAAAGTGGAACCAAAGAGTCAGCCACAAAACCGTCCATGACGCTATTAACATCGTCCAAATATTTCTCGACAGAGTCAAATTTTGAAGGTATGAACAAATTGAGTTTGCGTCTCTCAGCCAAATAACCAATTGCAAGTTTAAATAGCTAGAAACCAGTTTTTGGATAACGGGTTTCTTTTAAGTTAATTACCTCCGCTTTAAGGTTTGTATTGTTCAGTAAGTTGTTTAGTTTTTTCTTATTGTTAAGATATCATCACCCACACATCATTTTAATATTCTTTTCAGAAGGTAAAATAAAAATAATAAATAAAAGAAACAGACGTTCTGGTTAGTGCAGAAGCCCGGCTTCCTGATAAACAGTTGCATGCCCAGTTGCATGTGTGGATATCTTTTAGTTTGTTGTTTCGTAGTTCTTGATCACCACCTCTGAAAATTATTAATGAAAAAAATTACTCACGCCAGGATAAGAATGAACATGCATTGGTGATAGTTTTTCGGAAAGTCATCAATTATTCATGATGCTATTAGTCAGCCAGAACATTTTTTACTAGTCAGGTGGGTGAGTTTAGAAACCCAATTAAACACGACGGGTTGAAAACTTTGTGTTTCAACAGATTACAAACGCTTGGGGATAATGTTTCTTACTCAACATAGTCGCAAACCAACACAACAAGAACGTTAACTGACAAAATAGCTTTTAAAGTTGTAATTGAATGTCTGTAATTGGAATCCCTCTTGATCTCGCGACACTGAGTTACGCTGCAAACAGTCTTGCAGAGAAGTAATCACGATCAATAATTTTGATATAGGTACGATTAATAATTGTAATTGAACTGAATGGAGTGCAATTTGGTCTGAAATCATACGCGTGATTTGAAATCACAAGTATGATTTCAGACCAAAATTGTACGACTCGAAGTTCAATTGCCACTTTATTAGATCCATTTTGAAATCGCACAATTTTATCGCCTTAAATTTTAGATTTTTGATGTATTGTTCCAGTAGCCGGTTTGTTAAAAAAAGCGGAACCGGAAACGCCTTTACGTCTCATTTAGTATGCAAAACGATGTCATGTGACGAAAACTCATTCGAGTATGACAAAGAAACAAGCAGTTCTGAAGTCAGAACGAAAATAGTCTACTTCAGGTATGAAAGTTCAATTCTCGTCGCCTGAATCAGTTATGGAAAGCCTTCCTTTCTTCTGTGGTTGAGGCTGAGACTTTTCATTTTCTTTGGAGAAGGAATTTGAAGGTGCATATCCTGTGTAATTCTGCAATCGATTTCTTTTGCGTGTTGAAACTCCCTCGAGTGAATAATGCCCAGTGGATAGTACGTTTTGTTTTTTTTTCTTTTAAATACCGTTCAATGGCATGATTTTAAGGGAGTCCAGCTCATAATCATCTCCGTTTCTTTTTGTGACCTCGGCGTAGGACTCAATACTCAGGACCTTGTCAAGTTCTTGCGGCGCCATTTGTTTTAAGATATTTGATATTTCCAAGATGGCAAGACTGGCACCGGCTAAGACGTTCGTTCATTTACTATTTTGTGCAGTGTGGCGTATTTTGACTATGTTTATTCACAGCGACAGAGTTGAGCTCTTTTGTTGCTTCGTTTGAAACTACCGGAAACCTGGAAACATCTACCTTCTTGAGACACCTCTGAACAAGTTGTTTTTTACTGGACTCGGTATCATACGGATCTTGAGCAGATATTGAAGAAAAATCGCTAAAATATTCGTCAAAATGGACACTGAAAGCTGGAAACTTCCATCAAAGTAGATCTTCAGCCTGAAGGAGCTCATAATCGTCATTCAGAAACTGTAATTAATTAAATTCGTCAATTTTTTTGGAAAAAAACTACAAAAACAACAAAGTTTTGGCAATAGTAGTTTCAAAGTTCTCCACACAATGGCTTTTTGCCGTTCATTTTCCTGAAATTTTATTGATTACTTTAAACTAATCTTGAAATATGATTGGTTGCTTTGTTTTACTGTGCCATACTCATTGACTGAGAAAAAGATGCGAGTTAGAGCAAAAAAAGTGCGATTCGTGAATAAATCGCACCACTGAAAGCCAATCAGATTGCAAGGATAACCAGTGATTTCAAAATGTATTTAATAAAGTGTAAAATAACGCTATAAAGCAAAAACTTAGTCATAATATATAATTACAGTAAATTGTAATTTTGTTTTCAGTCACACCTCCTAAGAACATTGTGAAGGATGTTCCACTAGAGGAAACTACCAAAAACAACACCAAAGTGACTGTAATCGTCCTCGTCTTACTGGCCATTCTTATTTTGATAACCTTGATCGTATTTTACGTCATGTATGTCCGACGTCGGAAATTTAAAAAGCAAGGTAATTCCTCTAGCGCCATACAGCTCTTTACCATAAAACTGATTTCTTTTAGTCACACAAAGTTCCGAAGACTGCTTGTGATCCTTACTTTTGCCCACTGGTTCTGCTCCTTGGAATATCTGTTCCCCATCCGATTTCCATGAGCTGTACAAATGTAGTTGCTGTCTGGTCAAAATTGTGTTTGGTTGTTTAATATTTCGGCCAACCTCTTCTGACCGCCAGCACTGAAGGTGTAAATATGGCCATGGAACCACACCCCAGAAAGTGTTGAGTGTGCGTAAATAAGATATTAATATGTCTACTGGCTGGCAAATTTAACAAGAAGACTTGCTATGAAGTAGGTTTAGGTATTCCTGTTGGAAAAAACTAAAATAAAACTGAAATGCTTATTTGTTGGTTACCTCTTGGTTACGATGGTCCCAGATAAATTCTAACAAATTAGCTCGTTGTGTGCCCCTGGTGATATAATTAGGCAGTTTTAACTTTCCAATCGCCTTTGAAGTTATATGAACGGTAACTCATTTTTCTTTTTGCGATGTTCTTGGTGACACTTTCATTTTGGCATATTTTAGCAAACCTTTTAGCCATATTGATATATTGTTAGTGTTTTTATTATTATTATTATTATTATTATTATTATTATTATTATTATTTAAGTTGTTTGTTTTGTTTTGTTTTGTTTTTTGCTAAATATCTTCATAACTACTGACGGGGACGCTGACGCTTGCTGGAACATCACAATAAACAGTAAGTATATATTTGAATATGAATTTGCTACTTATGAACTATTCGATGGCTTTTATTATCATGAATTTGATTTTTTGTGTATGTGCCACTGGTATTGTAAAAACTCTGCTCCCTCTTTGCTGTAATCAAAACCTGCGATACTCTTGGATCCAGATCTTACTCTGGACATGGGATGGGGCGCAAGAATGTGTGGGATTTGGGAAGGAGTCGACTGGCATTTTTAAGTTACAAAAATTTACCACACAGTTAAGTAGGAAGAGAATATTATACTTTGAAAGTCACAAGTTGGGAAATAAACAACAGCAACTGCTATTAATACACTTTATTGTCTTAGTAAAGGAGTATATAAGAACCTCGAGACCGAGGAAGCTATGTTTTAAGACAATAGATTTACTACAGTTCGCTGAATGATATCCTAGCTTTTTTGAGACTAATACGGGAAAAATTTGTAAATTGAGCACGTTGTTGGAATAATTTAGGCTTTATTTTTGAGTACTATATTTCCCACACTAAGTTAATTTGACACGCTTCATAATTTCAATAAATGAAAGCATCTGGTAATGCAAGAGGTCAATCTATCATTGCCATGACAATGTTTTAGATCACGTGAAGTCCAAAGTCGGGTCCGCTGCACTTACAAGAAACCTTCAAGTCCAGGGCAACAGTCAGTTGAACACGGACGACACCTGGATAGCTCTGCTGCACAAGTCACAGTGCATGTAACACTTTCGAGGACTAAGGCGGGTCTGGACACTTATGAAACCGTTGAAGTCCAAGAAGGGCTCACTTATGCTAATGTTAAACAGACCAAGTCTCAGACCCATAGACAAGAGTCTTTAACCCACGAGGATGGAACCGCCAAGCAAACGCAGTCTGAAGATGGATATTGTACGCCACTGGAGAGCTCACCACTGGATGCTACGAACAAGCTTCAGGCGCATGGAGTGGAAAACGCAGAAAAACAGGAAAATAAAGACCACGTTTATGCGGTTGTTCATAAAGATGCCAAAGGTAGAAACTCTGCAGCAAGTGTCCACGCCAGAACACCATGCTCGAAACGTTTGGAGCCTGCGATTCGCCCGTATTCAGATGTTGAACCTGTGAATCGCTCGTCCTCCGCGGATCCGGCAAATCACTCAGACGCGAGACCCTCTTCTGTGGAGCCTGCAAATCACTCACAGGGCGCACTCGTAGGAGACGAGAAGAAAGATTACTTGTATGCGGTTGTTGACAAGGCAAGCACGAAAAAGAAGCCACCTCAGGTAAATATTACGGGAACGCTTTTTTTGTTGTTTGTTTGTTTGTTTGTGCTTTTTCTTGTTTCTTTTTTTATTCTATTTATTTATTTCTTTTTTGCAATATTAATCAAAGATTTTTGCTCTCTTAACCTCTCTGTTGCAATTATTATCTCATGTTGTTTGAAAAACAATACAAAAATCAACCTGACGCCATTATTGATCGATACATTGCCAGACGAAGGTTACAATACAAATTAATAAGTATCATAAAAGCCTGACTTCCCTGTAGTGTTGATGGACAAGTTATCACGAACCAGGGTTTTTTTTTTCTTTATTATTATTATTCGTCATATATTTTCCATTGCTGATGTTTTCTTGCCAATAATTAAAATTTTGCTTTATACACAGAAGCCTTCCCCTTATCGTGGTCTTGTGTACGCCGACCTAAACCACTCCACAACAAGCAACACGGGACCAGTTAAAAGAGAGTTTCCAACTGTCTACGCCGATATCGATTATCTCAAGACAGATGCAAGCTCAAAATTACCAGAGGAACATTTGGATCAACCAACGGAGTAGGATGATCCGTAGCAGACTAACCGCTATGGTTAGCCAAACCTTAAAACATTAATGAAAGACAATTAACGCCGGGGACAAAGTAAACAAAACAACAACAACAACAACAACAACAACAACAACAAGAATTAATTAATATTTTACTTCAGAAATTCGCAATGCATTCTTTTTTTTATAAGAATATTGTTTTTCGGGTGGAGGCTGAATATTCTTATTTTTCTGCCGATTTTGGGCTGAAAATATTCTTGTGAATATTCTTAGATTAAAGCGCATGGCATTTCTGTTTTCAAATGTATTTTGTGTCTGCGGTGCTAAAGTAATTTTAGAGCCAGCCTGCAGGCATTGAAGTCTGATGTGACGCATATAATTTCTTGGGACATACGGCTAGTTCTGATTTTGTTTTGTTTGTTTTTTTTTGGCCAGTTCTGCCGTTTAGAGACAAAAAGTGAATTTTATACGGTTAAGTTAAAAACATATAATTGTATTGTATTTACAAATTTTCAACACATAAAATTGTATTCTTTTCAAAATCTCAGTCTTGAGTTTATTTTTAAAATATCCTTAAAATTTCGCCAATTTCAGCCTGAATATTCTTATAAAATGTATTCTTATAAAAAAAAAGGTGTATTAATCGTTGTATTCCAGATGTATTTAGAGTGAATCTCTCACCTTTAGAACTTCCAACTTAATATAAAAAAATTATTAACCGTTGTATTCCACGCTCAATTATACAAACTCTGGTCAGTGGACGTCATCGTTTTTATTTGCAGAGGGCCTAAGGAAAAGTACCATTAGGTATTGTTAAGCTGCCAATTTGCCCCGTCCACATTACGCAGGAGAAATTTGAAAGCGCAGCTTTATTTCTACGGTTAGGTCTACCGTCCACTGACTAATCTGTCACTAAAATGGAGCTTATCGAAAACGCTCTTCAATCAGGAGTAATTTGAAAACGCCGGCTTTGCGTTTTATTTGGACGGAAAACATTTTGTAAATGGATAATTTTTGAAAACGAGAACCCGTCTTGATAATCATGTAATTAACCCTAACCCTGGAGAGTGCACTCGACACTCAAGGTTTTCTGACGCCGGTCATAGTTGCGTTTTGAAAATTTCTCCGGCGTTAGTGGACGGAAAACACTTGATGCGTTTTCGAAGTGAAAACTCCGCCTTACGTTTATTTAGCAACGTGGCTGGCTTGCTATGGAAGTCCATAACTTCCTTCGATACCACTTGCGTGGCGCAAAATCGAGTAGTGGAGAATCTCTTCATAGGGCTCGGCATTATCCTGTAAGACCAGGTCATCAATATGCGATTTTTAGCTGAACTGAATCTATAAATCCTTTCTCTCTCTGGTTGGAGAAAGGTGACGAGGCTAGCGAAAATTTAAAACAGTCTCCTTTCATCTGGCTTTAGGAAGAATGGAAGTCAAAATGCCATGCAACCTTGAACGCTGTGAACGTAGTCGGAAAGACCGGCCTCAATGTATTATGAAGAAACTTGCCTTTGTAAGCAATTCTTAAAACTGTAATGAATCCGATAGCGAAAGTTTCCGTTACCGTTCCCGCATGAATGTCTAGCTGTGATTATCAATGTGTGCGAGGAAAAATCAGAATACCTTTACAGTGCAAACGCTTACGAATTCAAATGTATATCTTATGAAGAATCCAAGCGACATTTATGAATCCGAAAAATATATATCCTGTTGTTTATACGTAACTTAACATTAATTTGCAATAATTCGAACATTTTGTAATTAAAAAGTATTTTGTTTATTGATTTAACAGAGTTCCCGTTTATCCTGTGTCCGAACATGTACGGGGAATTTTCGCCATGCGCATTTTATTTAGTTATTTCAGTTTTTTTTTTCTTTTTTCTTTCTTTCTTTTTTTTTGTCCTTTAACCCTGACGACCCTCTCGAACTAACCTTGATTCAGTCGCACGTACGTTTCATCGAACTGACTCCGTGGTTTGCTTCATCCGCGTTGTGTGATCTTATTAGAAACGAAACGCTTTTCCTCGTTTTAATATTGCAAGAAAATTATTTGATCTGGCATCGTTTCTTATTTACAAGCCTCAATATTGGGGTTCAGCGACGAGCTTTCTAAAAATTTCATCGATCAGCCATTTCCGCTTAAGCGTGACAGAGTGTCTGACTTCCGCTGTTTCCACCCAAGTCACACCTCAAGTGACCGGAAGTTGCGTCATTGTGAATCGGCGACCCGTAAACGACGTCGAAGCAAATCAGTTTCAATGGCGATCAAGATGATGAATTTAGCGAAGCTGCCTGTTTGGATTATTGTGGCGATTCAAATATTCCACTTCGGAGCAGGTAAGCGTGTCGAAGAACTGATCTTTGTTAACTTAAGTATACGATTAAAAGCTTCATAAATAATCCAATGCATTCCCATACGCGCGAATATTTATAATATCAATCCATTTTGAAGCCAATTCTTCTCTTGTAAGGACCCACGATTCCGCGCTCAAAACTTGTAACGACTTAAGATTCATGGTAAACATAGCATGTTCGATTACCTACTTATCTCGGATACAAATCATTTTATGCATTATCAAATTAGCTTTTCAGGAAAGCTTCGCGCGATTTAGATGAGAACTGGTTTTGACAAGGAAGTGAAACGAATATCACATTGATCACAGATGTATTTACGTTTTATTAGTCAGTTGTTAGCTGAGACCCACCTATCGACTCATTTTACGTTCAATTATCGTTATATCATCTTTATATGTTTTTATAATGGCGTCAGCAATCGGCAGATCACGAACATTTCTCGTAATTCCCTTATGTTTTAACACTGAGTCGTTCATAACTTGCGTGACCAATTCGTGACGAGCCATGCCCAGCCTTCGGCTCGCAAGCGATGTGTAACGCTACGTTTCTCACGTGGGTCGTTTTTAAAAAAGACCTTTAAATCTAACAACTTCGTTTTCGTTAGTCCGATTTATTGATGTACGAACTTCAAACACTCAATGTAAAACATCTCCTCGTGTTTTACTTTCTCTGATCTCTGCAGTATAACACAATTACAATGAACAATTGACATCCGCGATCGGGAGGGGATTACGGAAGTAAGCATCAAGTATTTCAAAATATTTAACCCATATCTACTTTGCCATACGTAAGCGTAGTGTATAATCGTTATATATTAAGTAAATTTATGTCCTTGAGATTATAATGTCTAAAGTTTTCCCCCGTCGTTGATCAGGAAATAGGGACCTTAAGATTCGAGGACGGGAAGCCAGGACGGGAACGGCAGTGGACGCGGGAAACTTTCGCGGGTCCCGTTGGGTCGCCAAAAACAAAATGCTTAAGAGCCAGTTGCTGTAAATATCGAGAGTGAGATGACAGTCGCGAAATTTTCGATTTCTTCATTTTTTGCCCAAATAACCTCTATAGTGAGTTGTTTTCGAAAATACCATTCAAAGGTCCTGAAGCGCTTCAGTTTTTCCGAAATTGAGGAAAGTTTGAAAATCGCCATTTTAGCTGCCTGACGCCGCCGAAAATGGCCGAAAATTGTGCATTTTCTTTTCGCTCGTACAGATCAACACGATGATATCTATCAATATACTTTGAGTAGCTCATAGTGCATGTCTTGCTGTTTCTAAAGCATTAATTTGATTAGCAAAAGCTCCAAGTTTAATGATATTTAAGGCCGATACAAGTACCTTCATCGAAGCTCATAAGCGAAATGGCTAATTTTAGCTAATTTCAATACCATCAAAAGCCCACTGGTACATTGAATTTGAAGTCGAAACTAAAATTTTCTGAAAGCCCATACTCTATATTATGATGAGTGAAAGTCTCTTCCGCGGCCCGAAAAAACTAACCCGTTGAGAGACATAAACGTGTGGTACATTTTTGTAAATTCGTCATTCGCGAAACCAACATGGAACTTGGCTAGCTACCTTCATCAAGAACAAAAATAAGCGAATGGAAACCTTTTTCGTCAATAAGGATACTTGTAATCTGTTTTTTTTCCCTTTTAGATTAACCACATGATTAACTTTTGCAAACATTTGCAGTTAAATCAAAGCAGACGCTGCTTTTGGTACATTGTAATGTTATGAAAATTAATTTCGATCACCGGCACGCGCATATCGCCCGAAACTGATTTTCCCTCCGTCTGCTGTATATTTCTTTTTGAAGGTTACAACTGTAGCACACATTCGTTCAATATCAGCAGTTTTGATTTTTGTGGAACACCCATGGCCACAGCCGAACATGTCTTTAAGTACACTTTACTTTAAAAACAACCGTCTCATCGCAGCATTTCTTGAAATCCTGGTCTGAGACCAGGTAATGCCGATAACAAAGCGCGAGCAGTTGACGAAACTTCATGATCAACTGTCGAAACGTTGTACTTGTGGAATAAGCAAGATGATTCAACCTTTGTATTTCTTACCCGTGTGCTTGCAATTCTTATGGATACATTGCCCATCTCTGTTACCATCAGATTTATGAATGAATCGTTCGTTTCCTATCACTTAATATGGTACATACCTCTGAATAAAACACATACTGTGACATCATTTTTCTTGGAGTGTTCCAACAGTCGTCTGCGGCCACTTACAAAACGTAAGCAGCAAGACAGAAAAACCATAAAGGCTTCTTCGTCAATCGCACTACGTTGTCCAGATTTCTTTCTTACAAATTTCCCACACCTCGCTCTCTTTTAAAATTCCAAGACTTCGCCGTTCTGTTGGCCAGTCCGAATAATTGTCATGGTGTTAGTTGAGTAAGTGCTTGACTTTGTTTGGTGGTCGCAGTTCAGACCATCCGGCAAATGTGGATTGCGTGACAAACGACCACTTGCAAAGTATCCAAAGTGGATGAAGATGGCGGCCAGCGAAACTGTTTGCTCGTGCAAGCAACGTGGTTCGCACTGTCAGCCTAAATAAACATTTTTGGACGAAATTGAAGGATATAGGGGGAAGAAGTGTTGTTTAATTCTGCAAGAGGACAGAACTCGACGAACTGACAGGGCTGTCCGCGGGTCCTGCTATCACGGCATGTCTACGTAGATTAATGGAAAGTATTACCGCGTTCACAAAAGTTGTGCAAACACCTTTCCTCTTTACTTTTAAAATACATGTTTGTCGTTCGTACTTTTTGAATAGAAATGCACCGGTGATAGGGCTGGAATACAAAAAGAACAAAGGAGGCCTAGAGATCATCAGATCTTAGATACGCGGTGTGAGTTTACATACATATCCACCCCTCTTGCCTTCTGCAAAAACTATATAGACAATAATATGGGCGCTTTCCAAAAATCGGACACTCAGAAGAGCTAAAATTTTCCTTTACTTTACCTTGACAATTCACAATTATTGACCTAGCGAACTTCCCATCAGTATTTAGGCGGTATAAAATAGTTAGGCGTTATGTATAGCTGGTTTTCACATGACGTCACTAAAACTCAAACTGCAAAGCTATTGATCTTCCTGAGATTTTACTTAAATGATGTATGAGAGCAGCTGAAAACTAATACTCATACAAATTTTCGCTCCGAATGGATTCTTGGTTTTGTGATACACTACGCTTGAATTTCGAAGCTTTTGTGTGACGCGGCATTTACATGACGGCGTCATGATGGTTACATGTAAAAAAGTGACTTATTTCGAGGAATTTGGCTATCTGAACAGTTCATGTCTTAGAAAAAGTATTATTTTAATGTTTTATAGTTCCTCGAGGGATAAATTCACGCTTTTGTGGCAAAACTCAGTGACAGATGTTTCTGTTGGTTTCCGGCCGCCATGTTGGTACCCATATGGATGGGCACTAGCATGGTGTCTCCATACAAATCTCTTTAAATTTGGGTAAAAAATTTCTCCGCATATCTTGCATCAGAAAAATTGCTGTGACCAGAATCGTGGCGAGAGTCTTTGCATATTTACTTTCTTTCATTTCCCAGATTCTGGACTTAATCTATTGAACGGTTTTGATTTTTATTTTGATCTATTTTGAATGGCGTGACACTCAATTGTAACCTTATTTTGCGCATTTCAGAGGCAAAAACAAGAGCGAATGTGTGGACTGTCCGCCGGGACAAAAAAAAATGTGTCTGTTGTAGAGAGGAGTTCACTGTGGAGAGGTGACCGTTAGTGGAGGTTCAAGTGTATAGTTTATATAGGTTTAAAAAAGAACCGGTAACAGGAGTGAATATGTACGTAAATTCTCAACACGTATCCATTTAAGACTAGTGCCTCCTAGGCCTTCTTTTTCCATCCCAGTCATGTCCCTGGTGCATTTCTATACCAAAAACCTGGAGCAATATACCTGTATTTTAAAGTTCAATAGGAAGGGTGTGTTTTTTATTAACGGTAATAAAGTCAAAACTTTCTACAACGGCCACCTTGGGGACAGAGGAAAGTCGCCGTCATGACCAAGCTGCCTGTACACAGCTTTCAAAGCTGAAAATACAAATTTAAGCTGCCCTAACACAGCTTTTTATGCTGAGACTACAAATAGCAGGTGTATATGCGAAGCTAGCTTTGTTAAGGTCGCCATTCGTCAGCTGAATTTATCCAGGCTTCAAACTGGCTTTACTCATCATGCAGCTGAGTTTATTCAGGACTACTTTTAGCTTGCCAGCTGACTTTAAGTCAGCATTCTTTCGATTGTACCTAGGATAATGCAATCGTGTTTCTCACTAGTATAAATACAGTGCTCTTTCCATTGTAATACGATTTACATCTACCATGCCGAAGTTGAAGAAAGAAGAATAAACGCGTGAAGTTCAAGTTTCTCTGAGTGTCCTTTTTTCCAGTTGTAGCTGATCCGACGGTACTTTGGAACCCGTGACAAGTTCCTCTCCCGCAGCAAGCGAGTTGCTCTGAGCTAATTCCCGAGTCAAGTTAATTTCAGATGGTCAAGCACAGAAGTCTAGAACGTTAGGCCCCTCAACGCCCGTCTCCCCAGTTCAGAGTTCAGAGCGGAAAAACCCGTTTTCACATAATTACCTGAAATGAATTTTCTTTGAAAAGTTAGAAAATTACCAATTTGGAAAATACGTCTGACAAAAAAGTGCTGCCATATGAAAATGTAAAATTCCGAGAAACTTGACTGACATGTCATAACACTTCCCTAAAACCCCCTCCCCCTCCCCCAGAAATACCCTAAAAACAACAACAAAATCACCTGAGGTTAATAAAGGCTCAAAATTCTATTGTTTAAGTCAGTGTGGGCACTTTCTGCCCCTTTCCTGTCTGAACAGGGTTAAGGAAAAATTTACAAAGGGACTAACTATAATATTTGTTGATACGATTTCAGATTTCATTCGATTAGGGAAAACAAGCTCACTCTTTGTCTTTGGTAATTCGAGTTACAGATTTCATGCGCGTACAGCTAAGCTTAACTGGATAAGAAGTAGGCAACTTTGCAAGGATGCTGGAAGCGATCTTGTTTCCATTGAAAGTGAAAAGGAATGGAGCTTCTTGAAAAATGCTATCCAAAGAATGAACACGACTGAATATTTCATCGGTTTGAAGAAAGATATCAGTTCTAATGAGTGGAGATGGATAAGTGATAACAGCAAAGTCAATGCTACCAAAGGAAAGTTTCCTTGGGCTAATGGCGAACCTAGTGGTAATGAAAATTGTGCGGTTATGTATAAGGACTACAGGAAATACTATGGACTGTTTAACGACTTGTCTTGTACTACACAAACGCGACGCGGATATATTTGTGAGAGTCCAACTAATAGCACTGACCAAAAGGGTATGTCTTACAAATTTTATTGGTTTTTATTGCGACTTCACTGGGCCATTTGTTTGTTTGTTTGTTTGTTTTTCAAATAGCACCTTATAAACTGTTTCTAAACGTAAAATTGTTTTTGACTCATTGAAATGGTTACTGGAGAGAGAATACGAGGAAATAACGAAGATTCAGTTCAATAAAGATAAAAGCCTACTCGTCACTTCTACTGCTGCTAGATTACAATAGCTGTAGTTGTTACGTTCAGCACAGGCTTGCTGGTTTATCTTATCAAAAATTCCATCTGAACATGTGATTGTCATTTAGTTCCAACAGTCGGAACGACATCATCCCGGACAGAGGGCGGATTAGTCACGAAAACTACCTTCAGGCAATCTTTGGCAGTTACTTCAGCAGCACGTTTAACACCGTCCAAAAGTCTATCGACAGAAGTACTATCAAAAGGTAGCAAATAGTTTGAGTTTGAAAACTTCTGTCTTGTTTGGATAGCCCTATACAAAATTAAATAAGAAAAGGTTCACTTTCAAGTTCCTATGCTTCACCTCGTCCTTTTTCTTTTGTTTTCTTTTGTTTTGTTTTTGTTTCTTTTTTTTTAAATTCATGATCATATTAATGGCAGGGGTAGAAAGTGGTGGGGTAGGTAGAGGTTTGTCTAGCCTATACGTATGATAAAAGGAATCGTTTAGTTTTGTTCGATCGACAAAATAGCATCGCATTGACAAATCTTTTGTTAATCTCTTAAGAGGCAACACCACAGACCAAGAGTAGTATCAAAGAGCCAGACACAAACCCTACCATGACGCAACCAACATCGTCCAAGTATTTCTTGACAGAATCGAATTCTGAGGGTAGGGAAAACAAATTAATTTGGTGTCTTTAAGTTTGAATAGCTAGAAACGTGTTTTTGAATCAGGTTTCTTTTAACTTAATTACCTTTGCTTTATGGTTGTTATTGTTCAGTAACTTTGTTTTGGTTTTTCTTATTGGTTGATATTATCACCTCCTCATCATTTAATATCATTTCCAGACTTAAGAAGTAAAAAAATTGGGCGTTCTGGTTAGTCCAGAAACTCAGCTTACTGATGAAGCTGTTTCGTGCCTAGTTGGATTGTCGTCTCTATATCTTTTAATTTGTTGTTTTGTAGTTCTTGATCACCACTTTTGAAAATTATTATAAAACAAAATACTCGCGTCAGGTATGATGCTATTAGTCAGTCAGAACACTCTTTTCTAGTCAGGTGGGTGAGTTTAGAAACCCAATTAAACAAGTCGATTTGAAAACTTTATGTGTTTTAACAGATTCCAAACACTTGGGGATAATGTTTCTTACTTAATATATTCCCAAACCAACACAACAAGAACCTTAACTGACAAAAGAGCTTTTAAAATTGCAATTGGATGTCTGTAATTGGAATCCCTCTTGATCTCGAGACACTGAGTTACGCTACAAATAGTCTTGCAGAGAATTAATCACGATCCATAATTTTAAAAAAATAACGCTATAAAGCAAAAACTTAGTCATAATATATAATACAGTAAATTGTAGTTTTAATTTCAGCCACACCTCCAAAGAACATTGTGAAGGATGTCCCACCAGAGGAAAATACCAAAAACAACACCAAAGTGATTGTAATCGCCCTCGTCTTACTGGCCATTCTTATTTTGATAACCTTGATCGTATTTTACGTCATGTATGTCCGACGTCGGAAATTTAAAAAGCAAGGTAATTCCTCTAGCACCATACAGCTCTTTATCATAAAACTGATTTCTTTTAGTCACACAAAGTTCAAGTCACGAAGACTGCTTGTGATCCTTACTTTTCCCTACCGGTTCTGTTCCTCGGAATATCTGTTCCCCATCCGATTTCCATGAGCTGTAAAAATGTAGTTGCTGCCTGGTCAAAATTGTGTTTGGTTGTTTAGTATTTCGGCCAACTTCTTCTAACCGCCAGCACTGAAGGTGTAAATATGGCCATGGAACCACACCCCAGAAAGTGTTTAGTGTGTGTAAATAAGATAATTAATATGTCTGCTGGCTGGCAAATTTAACAAGAAGACTTGCTATGAAGTACGGGTTTAGGTATTCCTGCTGGAAAAAAACTAAAATATTGTTTTTTTCCGAAATGCTTATTTGTTGGTTACCTCTTGGTTACGATGGTCCCAGACAAATTCTAATAAATTAGCTCATTGCGTGCCCCTGGTGATATTATAATGACGCAGTTTTAGCTTTCCAATCGCCTTTGAAGTTACATGAACGGTAACTCGGTTTTTTTTTGTTTTTGTTTTTTTTGCGTTGTTCTTGGTGTTAAGTAAGTAAGCATGGAAGTACATCTTACTCTTGTTCCCGAAGACACTTTCATTTTGACATATTTTAGCCATAATTATTATTGATATCTTGTTAGTGGGTTTTTTTAAGTTGTTTGTTTTGTTTTGTTTTGTTTTTTACTAAATATCTTCATACCTACTGACGGGGACGCTGACGCTTGCTTTAACATCACAATAAACAGTAAGTATATTTTTTGAATATAAATTTGCTACTTATTTACTATTTGATGGTTTTTATTATCATGAATTTGATTTTTTGTGTATGTGCCCTTGGTATTGTAAAAAATCTGCTCCCTCTTTGCTGTAATCAAAACTTGCGATACTCTTGGATCCAAATCTTACTCTGGATATGGGATGGGGCGCAAGGATGTGTGGGATTTGGGAAAGAGTCGACTGGCATTTTCAAGTTACAAAATATTTACCACACCGTTAAGTAGGAAGAGAATATTATACTTCGAAAGTCACAAATTGGAAAAAAACAACAACAACAACAACAACAACAACTGTTATTAATACACTTTAATGTCTTAGTAAAGGAGTGTATAAGAACCTTGAGACCGAGGGAGCTATGGTTTAAGACAATAGATTTACTAGAATTCGCTGAATGATATCCTAGATTTTTTGA
This sequence comes from Orbicella faveolata, assembly GCF_042242905.1. Classification (NCBI taxonomy): domain Eukaryota; kingdom Metazoa; phylum Cnidaria; class Anthozoa; order Scleractinia; family Merulinidae; genus Orbicella; species Orbicella faveolata. Next base: position 13,351,189 of record NW_028301564.1, read on the forward strand.
GACTAATACGGGAAAAAATTGTAAATTGAGCACGTTGTTGGTATAATTTAGGCTTTATTTTTGAGTGCTATATTTGCCACGCTAAGTTAATTTGACACGCTTCATAATTTTAATAAATAAAAGCATCTGGTAATGTAAGAGGTCACTCTATCACTGTCATGACAACGTTTCAGATCACGTGAAGTCCAAAGTCGTGTCCGCTGCACTTACAAGAAACCTTCAAGTCCTGGGAAACAGTCAGTTGAACACGGACTACACCTGGATAGTTCTGCTGCAGAAGTCACAGTACATGTAACACTTTCGAGGACTAAGGCGGGTCTGGACACTTATGAAACCGTTGAAGTCCAAGAAGGGCCCACTTATGCTAATGTTAAACAGACCAAGTCTCAGACCCATAGGAAAGAGTCTTTAACCCACGAGGATGGAACCGCCAAGCAAACGCAGTCTGAAGATGGATATTGTATGCCATTGGAGAGCTCACCACTGGATGCTACGAACAAGCTTCGGGCGCATGGAGTGGAAAACGCAGAAAAACAGGAAAATAAAGATCACGTTTATGCGGTTGTTCGTAAAGATGCCAAAGGTAGAGACTCTGCAGCGAGTGTCCACGCCAGAACATCATGTTCGAAACGTTTGGAGCCTGCCATTCGCCCGTGTTCAGATGTTGAACCTGTGAATCGCTCGTCCTCCGCGGATCCGGCAAATCCCTCAGACGCGAGACCCTCTTCTATGGAGCCTGCAAATCACTCACAGGGCGCACTCTTAGGAGACGAGAAGAAAGATTACTTGTATGCGGTTGTTGACAAGGCAAACAAGAAAAAGAGGCCACCTCAGGTAAATATTACGAGAACGCTTTTTTTGTTTGTTTGTTTGTTTTGTGCTTTTTCTTGTTTCTTTCTTCATTTATTTATTTTATTTTTTTTTGCAATATTAATCAAAGATTTTTGCTCTCTTAACCTCTCTGCTACAATTATTATCTCATGTTGTCTGAAAAACAATCCAAAAATCAACCTGACGTCATTATTGATACATTGTCAGACGAAGGTTACAATACAAGTTAATAAGTATCATAAAAGCCTGACCTCCCTGTAGTGTTGATGGACAAGTTATCACGGACCAGGCTTTTTTTTTTTTTTTTTTTCATTTTTCATATATTTTCCATTGCTGATCTTTCCTTGCCAATAATTAACATTTTGCTTTACACACAGAAGCCTTCCCCTTACCGTGGTCTTGTGTACGCCGACCTAAACCACTCCACAACAAGCAACACGGAACCAGTTAAAAGAGAGTTTCCAACTGTTTACGCCGATATCGATTATCTCAAGACAGATGCAAGCTCAAAATTACCAGAGGAACATTTGGATCAACCAACGGAGTAGGATGATCCGTAGCAGACTAACCGCTATGTTTAGCCAAACCTTAAAACATTAATGAACGATAATTAACGCTGGGGACAAAGTAAGCAAAACAGACAACAACAAAAAAAATTTATTAATATGTTACATCAGAAATTCGCAAAACATTCTCTTTTTTTTATAAGAATATTGTTTTTCGGGCGGAGGCTGAATATTCTTATTTTACGGCCGTTTTTTGGCTAAAAATATTCTTGTGAATATTCTTAGATTAAAGCGCATGGCATTTCTGTTTTCAAATGTATTTGGTGTCTGCGGTGCTAAAGTAATTTTAGAGCCAGCCTGCAGGCATTGAAGCCTAATGTGACGCATATAACTTCTTGGGACATGCGGCTAGTTCTGATTTTGTTCTTTTTGGCCAGCTTTGCCGTTTAGAGAGAAAAAAAGAAGAGAATTTTATACGGTTAAGTTTAAAACATATATTTGTATTGTATTTACAAATTTCCAACTCATAAAATTATATTCTATTCAAAATCTCAGCCTTGGGTTTATCTTTAAAATGTCCTTAAAATTTCGCCAATTTCAACCTCAACATTCTTATAAAATGCATTCTTATAAAAAAGGGTGTAATCGTTGTATTCTATAGATGTATTTAGAGTGAATCTGTCATCTTTAGAACTCCCAACTTAACATAAAAAAATTATCAACCGTTGTATTCCACGCTCAAATATACAAACTCTGGTCAGTTGACGTCATTGCTTTTATTTGCAGAGGACCTAAGGAAAAGTACCATTAGGCATTGCTAAGCTGCCAATTTGCCCCGTCCACACTACGCAGGAGAAATTTGAAAGCGCAGCTTTATTTCTATGGTTAGGTCTACCGTCCACTGACTAATCCGTCACTAAAACGGAGCTTATCGAAAACGCTCCTCAAACAGGATGAATTTGAAAACGCCGGCTTTGCGCTTTATTATGGAAGGAAAGCATGTTGTAAACGGAGAATTTTTGAAAACGATAAAACGTCTTGATAATCATGTGATTAACCTTAACCCTGGAGAGTGCACTCGAAACTCAAGGTTCTCTGACGCCGGTCATAGTTGCGTTTTCAAAATTTCTCCGGTGTAGGTGGACGGAAAACATTTGATGCGGTTTCGGAGTGAAAACTCCGCCTTACATTTATTTAGCAACGTGGCTGGCTCGCTATGAAAGTCCATAACTTCCTTCGATACCACTTGCGTGGCGCAAAATCGAGTAGTGGAGAATCTCTTCATAGGGCTCGGCGTTATCCTGTAAGACCAGGTCATCAGTATGCGATTTTTAGCGGAACTGAATCTATAAATCCTTTCTCTCTCTGGTTGGAGAAAGGTGATGAAGCTAGCGAAAATTTAAAACAATCTCCTTTCATTTGGCCTTAGGAAGAACGGAAGTCAAAATGCCATGTAAACTTGAACGCTGAGAACGTAGTCGCAAAGACCGGCCTCAGTGTATTATCAAGAAACTTGCCTGTAACAATTTATATATTTTATTATATACATATTAGTAAATTTGTGACATTAGTTTTAATAGTATTTTGACTGCAGCGGTAATATTGTAATAATAGTTTTGAATAGTTTTAATCAGTATTTAAGTTGTGATTTTTACCTGATGAATTGTGATATTAGCGTTGTTTAGTTGTTAGGTTCTCATTAGTTATTCGGTGGAATACCTGTAAACAACAATCTTGGACAGAATAAAACGGAACAATTATCCCCCATCCCCCCAAGGCAATGATGAAGGCGCGAAGGAGCAAAAACGCGCCATTTTGGCATCATTGAAATGGGGGCAGGGGTGGTCCAGATGTTCCATTTATTTTGTCCAAGATTGTAGCTCTCAAGCAAAGCGTATATCCACGTTAAATATTTTTTTATTATTATTTTGATTTATACATGTATATCTTTTTTCCTTTTTTTTTTTTTTGGTCAAGCGCGAGACATAACCTTATCAATTTGGCTTTTATCCTGTGTTCACTTGCCAAGTTGGTGACGACACGTACGGAGCAAAACTGAAATGTTTTGTAGTGCAAGCAATTCTTAAAACTGTAATGAATCCGATAGCGATAGGTTTCGTTACCGTTCCCGCATGAATATCTAGCTGTGATTATCAATGTGTGTAAACGGTCGAGGAAAAATCAGAATACCTTTACAATGCAAACGCTTACGAATTCGAATATCTTGTGAAGAATCCAGCGACATTTATGAATCCGAAAAATATATATCCTGTTGTTTATACGTAACTTAACATTAATTTGCGATAATTCGAACATTTTGTAATTAAAAAGTATATTGTATATTGATTTAACAGAGTTCCTGCTTATCCTGTGTCCGAACATGTATGGGGAATTTTCGCCATGCGCATTTTATTTAATCACTTGATTTTTTTTTTCTTTTCTTTTTTTTTTTAACCCTGACGACCCTCTCGAACTAATCTTGATTCAGTCGCACGTACTTTTTATCGAACTGACCCCGTGGTTTGCTTCATCCGCGTTGTGTGAGCTTATTAGAAACGAAACGCTTTTCCTCGTTTTAATATTGTAAGAAAATTGTTTGATCTGGCATCGTTTCTTATTTACAAGCCTCAATATTGGGGTTCAGCGACGAGCTTTCTAGAAATTTCATCGATCAGCCATTTCCGCTTAAGCGTGACATGGTGTCTGACTTCCGCTGTTTCCACCCTAGTCACACCTCAAGTGACGGGAAGTTGCGTCGTTGTGAATCGGCGACGCGGAACGACGTCGAAACAAATCAGTCTATGTTTATGGGTTTCAATGGCGATGAATTTGATGATGAATTTAGCGAAGCTGCCTGTTTGGATTATTGTGGCGATTCAAGTATTCCACTTCGGAGCGGGTAAGGGTAGCGAAGAACTGATCTTTGTTAACTTTAGTATACGATTATGAGCTTCATAAATAATCCATGGCATTCCCGTACGTGCGAATACTTATAATATCACTCCATTTTGAAGCCAATTGTTATCTTGTAAGGACCCACGATTCCGCGCTTAAAACTTGATTCACGGTACACATAGCATGTTCGATTACCTATTTATCTCGGATACAAATCATTTTATGCTTTGTCAAATTCGCTTTTCTCACGCTGGAAAGCTTCAGGCGATTTATTTGAGAACTGGTTCTGACAAGGAAGTGAAACGAATATCACATTGATCATAGCTGTATTTACGTTTTGCCAGTCAGCTTGCTAGCTGAGACCCCCACCTATCGACTCATTTTACGTTCAATTATCGTTATATCATCTTTATATGTTTTTGAAGTGGTGACAGCGATCGGCAGATCACGAACATTTGTTGTAATTCCCTCATGTTTTAACACTGTCTTTCACAACTAGCGTGACCAATTCGTGACGTGCCATGCCCAGCCTTCGGCTCGCAAGTGATGTGTAACGCAACGTTTCTCACGTGGGTCGCTTTTAAAAAAGACTTTTAAATCTAACAACTTTGTTTTCGTTAGTCCGACTTATTGATGTACGAACTTCAAACAATCAAAGTAAAACATCTCGCTTGTTACTTTCTCTGATCTCTGCAGTTTAACACAATTACAATTAACAATAAATCGTTTTCACTGTCACGCAATAAAAAAAAAATAAATCGAAAACCATCCAGTGGAAAAAGCTATGAAATTATGATGTTATAGAAGATAACTAAATAAGCCACTTCTCCAAGTTTTAGACCTGCGCGTTTCCCCAAACTTCAGATAGTCGTCGAAATGTTTCGCCGATATTTACAGAGCCCAGTATGAAAACGCCATGTTGGTGTACCTCCGTGGTACACCAATATGGCGGCCGGAAAATAGTGTAAACATCTGGAACTTGCTTTGGCTATCTAGGCGACTGATTATCAGTACTGATCAAACAAGCACTTACATAAGCACTTTTCCTAATGCTTTAACTTCTAAAAAGGCTCAAAATCATGGGATAAGTATATATTTTTCGACAAACTCGATCATAGGCTTGTGTCACGCACCTCCATAACCCTGAAATTCAAAATGCTCTGGAGTCCAAACGAAGCACGCTATTGAGCTGTAAAATTGTAAACAGATATAAATATACCGCTTCTTGTGCCTGATGAGGACAAAAACTTTGGTGGCTCTTTCGTTTTGGATTTTAGAAAGTGATGACGTCACGTGAAAACGATCCATAGACATCCTCGATCGGGAGGGGATTACGGAAGTAGGCATCAACTATTTTTTTTATCATTATTTGATGGTATTATTATTTCTTGGAAAGGGCAAAACATTTAACTTATTTCCCCACTTTGCCGTACGTAAGCGTAGTGTATAATCATTATATATTATGTAAATTAACGTCCTTGAGATAATAAGGTGTCGAGTTTTCCCCCGTCGTTGAGGAGAAAATCAGGAAAATAAAAACATGAATAAGTTTACTACGGTTTATTGAATGTCTTATTTATATCCAGAAAGAAGGGGCTGAGGTACTCTGCAAAGTTTTATACGGGGAGGCTCGGCCTTGAGGTCCAACCCCTTACCCTTTTGTATACCATTTTGACAGAAAAGGTACGCCTTTCATGTAACTTCTATTGAAAAAGGTACCCCGTTCCCTTACCTTAGTGAGAACACTGCATCTCTGTTTTAAAGCCTTGATATGAAGTTAATGAGGTGGTGCTTAATAAATTAAATGATACTACCGCAAGGTGCGTCTCTTCGAAATGTTTTAATTAAGGTCTCTTTTGCCAGTGAATACCTAAAAGACAGATTTTTCTACCCTTTCATATACCTCAACTTGTGAATCCCTTAACCTTTAATATACCTGAAGGCTGAAAAAGGTATCCCTTACGGGTGAGCCTACTCGCATAGGCCATCATAGGAAGTACTCCTCCCCCGGTACGAATGCTTGACTAGTTTTCATCTTTGTTCGTAATTTTCTGTTATATAGGTGAAACCTTTAAATGGTTCAAAGGTGGCTGTTCCAATTACACATTTCACGCGACATCTACCTCTCTTAATTGGGAGCAAAGCAGACGATTGTGCAAGAAGACTGGACTTGGTGATCTTGTGTCTATTGAAAGTTACGCGGAGTGGCTCTTCTTGAAAAATACTATTCTAAATTTGACAATAGCTGACGAATATTTTATCGGTTTGAGAAAAGATGATCGGTCTGGACAGTGGAGATGGTTAAATAACAAGAACACATTTCAGAAAGATCTTCCTTGGGCTACAGGGGAACCGAATGGTGATGGAAATTGTGCAACTATGTACAAGGATTATGGGAAAAATTATGGAAAGTATAATGACTTGGGTTGTACAGTACAACCAAGGCCTGGGTATATATGTGAGTTTCCTGTCGACGGTTGCAATCAAGAGGGTAAGTCTTCTACAGTCCATACATACTTTAAAACGATTATTTTAAACATTTTTTTTTAATCATATAACCCATCTTCGATGTGACGATCCGTACTGTCGCTAGCAATGTACTGATTTCCCCCTTATATTACGTTCATCCCTCGCGCTTTTTTAAGGTCGGCACACAAGAGGGGACTATTCCCGGCGTCTAGTCCCTGCAACTAGTCCCCTGAAGAGTTTACACGAAAGGACTGGTCGCAGGGACTTGTCCCACAAACAGTTCACACGAAGCGTTTTGAAGAACAAGTCGCAGGGACTTCTCCCAAAAATTCAAACTGGTTTGAATTCGTGGGACTAGTCGCAGGGACCAAACTTTGGTCCCTGCGACTAGATTTTCAAGCAAAAATGGCCAGTTCACACGATGGGACTTGTTCCCGCGACTTGTTGCAGGGAGTAGTCGCAGTGTGTGCCGACCTTTAACAATTGTTAATCGTGACCCGACATAACATACCACTGCTCCCCGACATTAGTCTTGACAGATATCATATCGACTTGTGAATATCTCAAACGTTGTCTTGCGTGGGCCTCAATAACACTCACTACATAATATCATCACGTGGAGCATTCTCTCTACTGTAAGTTAACACAGTTATAATTAAGTTTTGGCAGTCTCGAAAGCAAGCATTAAGTTTGTTTATTGTTATTATTGTTACTATTACTATTATTGTTATTATTAGTATTACTATCACTATCACTATCACTATCACTATCACTGTCACTGTCACTGTCACTGTCACTGTCACTGTCACTGTCACTGTCACTGTCACTGTCACTGTCACTATCACTGTCACTATCACTATCACTATCACTATCACTATTACTATTACTATTACTATTACTATTGCTATTATTACTACTACTACTACTCTTTAATTACTATTATTATTGTTTTTATTATTATTACTATTATTATTAGAGTTTAAATGAGATTAAATTTCGATAAACATTAAAATTTCTATCGCTCATTTTTATTTTGAAATATTAGAATTTATCTTAGAATAATAGTAGAATGTGTATTGTAATGTGTGAGAGTACGTTTTTTGGATTACTTCTTGATTACTTCTTTTTTTTACTACTTCCGCGTAAAATCAATGACACAAACAGCAAATTCTTTCGCTACGTTTCTGTCCAATTCTCAGGTTTTCTCAGTTTCACTCTTTCTTGCAAACTTCATTCTGCCTCCTTTCTTTGAATGATTTTAATACAATTGTTAATGTAAATAGTTTTGTGCTGCAAAAATCATCATGTAAAGTTTTAGTGAAGAATTTTAATGAGCACAATAAAATTGTTGTTATTAAAAAATATATAGTATTATTATTATTATTGTTTTCTTTTCTTTTCTTTTTTTTTCTTCTCTTCTCTTCTCATTTCTTTTCTTCTCCTTTCTTTTCTTTTCTTTTCCTTTCTTTTCTTTTCTTTTCTGTTATTTTTAATTTGCAAAGGAAAAACAAAATCCACACACTAGTTTTCCATACGCAAGCGTAGTGTATAATCATTATGGTAAACGCTAGATTGCTCGCAGGGACATGCGACTCGTCAACGCACCCGTCGACTCCCGCACGTGACCAAATTTTGGAAAGTCACCCCAAAAAATGTCAACAGAAAAACTATGATTAAATGTACCAAGAAGCAACGGCTATACGCTGGGGGATAACAGAAAAACGCAGGACTTAAATACTGCGTTCTCTGAGTATTGTGAATTTACTTGTTCATGGAATTTTTTATGTTTTTTTTTCAGTAATTATTATTGTTTTAAACGGAAGTTTACATGGAGAGGAGAGTTGCTCTTGCTACACAATTATAAAAATGACACGTCAATGTCGTGCAACGAACTCTTGTAAATTTAACAACAAGCAGATTACCCCAGTATCCCAGTCTTTGTCGGTTGATTCATTTTCCAATCAAGCTTGTATGTTCTTTCATTCCTTTTTCTATGAATTTCAGATGGAGATAAACGTTGCTCTTGCTACACCTTTGAAAATGACATGGCAATGCAGTGGCCACAGGCAGAGGGCAGTTGTAAATTTAATAATAAGCATCTGGTGGTCATGGAAACAGAGCGAGAGTGGGAATTTATAAATAAAGAGATTCAAACTCGGAATAGTAGCGAAGAAAGTGAATGGCACATCGGTTTGTACAGAAACCCGACAACTAGAAAATGGACTTGGATCAATGGTAAAACGGTAACTATAAACAAATGGCAGAAGGATAAGCCTCAAGACAGTGATTTTTACACTGTAATGGCCAAGGAATCTTTGGATGGAGTTAAAGGATCGTTTAGCAGCATCAAGGGAAACGTTAAAAGAGGATGGATTTGTGAGGAAAAAACAGGTATGTGAATGGGTCTATATCCTCCACCGTACTAGCAATCAAGCCCATCTCACTGCTCCCCTTTCCCCTCTCAAACCCGCCCCCCCCCCCCCCCCCTCTCCGTCCTCCTCCCTCTGCCTTCTCTCAATCAAACACTGTGACAAACCGACAAACACACGAAGACTACTAACGAGACACGACACACGGACACTGGCCATACTCGAGTACTGACGAGTACATCCGGACAAAACGTCACCGACTCCCGTATATGACTTAAAAATGAGCCTGAACTCTCTTTTTAAAGGACCGTGGACATGTAGTTCTAAAATGGTGTCTATGAATAAAATAGCTGATTTTGTGATTCCCTTTTTTTTTTTTATTGCCTCCCAACAGATAACTGCCAAGGAGTCTGTTTAATTCATAGTCTACCGCCTGGAACTACCAAACCCACCACACAAGGGCGGCCGGACCCTTCAACTGTGTATGATCGCACTACTACATCAGGTTAGATTGTCTAGACCACTGACTAAACACTGCACTTATGTTGATTTAACAGTTTATATATATTTTTAGCAAATCCTCCCGTGGGGTTATCAAATCTCTTAGTTACCTCAAATATTTCTCGTTTTAAGGCGCATTCATGTACAGAGCATTTATGCTCCCGTCTTCTCTGGCGTAACCTCCAAGAGGTCTGGAACGGCTAATACTTCAGACTATCGAGTTCTCAGTCATAGAGAGCTAATCAGAGATAGTTGCACTGTCGAAGGCGAAATGTTAATTATGTGGGAGCACACATTTTGGCGTTTATGTTTTTAGCTCAGTTAATTTTTGTAATGATATTTGAAGTATCCTAGACAAAATAGCTCTGTTTCACTCGATCACCACCCAGTATAACTAAAGGACCACCACGATGCACGATAATTAGTTCTTATTAACCGAGCAGGAGGTCTGTATGGGAGAATTTTGACCGAGTTCGTGTGCGTTCGGTCTGTACACACGACCGAGGTTAAGATTCTCCTATAGAGACCGACTACGCTCGGTTAATAAGATGTTTATTATAAGGCAAACAATAAAAATTTAATTCGTTTAATGTAACTGGTTTGTATCAGCTGACATTTTGCTTTCGAAATGCGATGAGCTGAACTTAAATGTGCCAAGGTTTGCTCGTCCTCTTTACTTTTCTTTTCTCATCAGGCTTTTTGGCATTTCCACTAATAATTGATAAAAGTTTGTCTTGGAAACACCATATTGACCATATAACCATTAAAGTAAGCAGAACCGTAGGATTAATCGTAAAATTACGACACTTTTTGTCAACACATACCCTCTTAAATATATAAACCAAGCTCTTATAGCTCCTTATTTAACATACGGTCTGACAGTATGGGGTCAGGCTTGTAAATCTTACCTTGACAAACTTCTAAAGTTGGAGAAACAAGCTCTTCGCTTTATATATTTTTCTGATCATAATGAGCATGCAATTCTTCTATTTGTTGACGCTCATGTCTAACTGCTAAAATTCTGTTATTATGAATCTATAGCTAATTTGATGTTTGACGTTCAAGATCTATTTCAAGATATATCTAATGTTCTTACAATACAGTACACGTTCTTCTGCCTCTAATAACTTCTAAACCAAACCTTCTAGGCTATCCGTTCAAGCAAATTCCTTCTCTCGAATAGGAGTAAAAGTGTGGAATGAAATACCTCAAGTATTAAGAAATCTCTCCAAAAATGCGTTTAAAAGAAAACTCAAGCAAATTTTATTGAACATTTTAGGTTTACAAGACTCTTACATAGATTTATCTCGGATTATACAAAATGTAAACTAACATAAACAGTAGCTGTACTTTTAATACTTTAAATTTAGGTCAATGAAACGGTTTTTCTTGTTGTTATTTAATACTGTATTTTTCCCTTCTATTTTATTAGTTAATTTCTGATTTCGTATATTTTTGTGATTCGGCTATTAAGGCATGTCCGCCTAGATTAGCCTTTGCTAGTTGCGGCCCGGGCATGCCCCTTTTTGTAAAATATAATTTGAAAATAATAAAGTGTATAGAGTGTGATTTTTTATCTCTGTTAACAGATTCCACCGTGACCTCCTCTGCGCCTGGGGTCACTGATAGGAGTAAGGTTGACAATGATGGCTCTTCCACTATAGTGATAGTAGCCGCGTCCCTAGGAGCCATCCTTTTTGTCGCGTTGATCGTCCTTGCTGTAGTCCTGTTACTAAGGCGACGGAAACGACGTGGCCATGGAAAAGGTGAATGTCTTGAATGTCAGGCATGATTTCTTTTTTTTTTTTTTTTTTGCAACGTATCTCGTCCTCAAGGTAACCCAGAAGTCGCAGATTATTTGTACAGAAAATTTATATCGTATAATTCAAGTCGGTATCTGTACAAGTTTCTCACGGGATCAGTGAACCGTCTTGTAGGTTGACTTAATCACTTATCGTTTCCTCATTTGTTGCAACATTTGCAAATGCATAAACCCTTAAATCCAACGTCAATGTTTGAGGACGTTCGCGCTTATTGTTTCTGCGCATCCTTACTGCGCACGAAAATTCACATGCCACGTCATGCATGAGAGCGCGCGCTAACTAAGAAAATGAACATTGAAAGGGCAGACGGCCATTGCTATAGCTTTGCCAGGATTTAATTATCTTGGACGTTCGGTGACCCCTATTTCTCTTTTGATGGATCATTTTGTCTACCGATCTAATCTATCGATTAGAAATTTGAATTTTTTGCAAAGTGCACCATCGAATTCCGTTCTTTTTAGCTCTTCGTTTATCTGTGCGTCGGTTTCAATTGCCTCTTCAAGGGTTGCGTTTTGTGAAAACGTTGGCAACATTTGGAATTATTTACGCAACAGACCCACTTCTACCAATTTGACTAAGATTGTTTGCCTCCGTAAACCCCTGTAGACCATGGTAAATTACGTGCGCCAATTTTTAGAAATCAGGATAGTTTTCTACACGCTTTACATCTGAAACGAAGTCGGTGACCCCCAATATTTTTTTTGTTTGTTTGTTTTGCATTTCTGACACAATTAACTCATTAACTGACTGCAGTAAAAAATTTTTTAAAAAATCTATCGATTGGAAAATATTCGCGCGAACGTCCGTTAACGGTAGCCTGTCTTGCTTAAGAATTGACAAGAAACCGCAATGAGACAATAGTATATAGCAACCCAGGTATCGCTCAAGAAATCGGCAAAAGTTATGCCCTTCAACGTATAATCAGTCAGGCAATCAATCAATCAATCAATCAATCAATCAATCAATCAATCAATCAATCAATCAAGCAATCAAGTACGTACTACTGTGATGATGATCAAATTTAATAGAATTCTACTTGTATACTAATGCAAATGCTGCAATCTGATTGGCTAAGCTACTCGTATACTATCAGCCATTAGTATCACCCAACTAGTGGACTAATGCAAATCCTGCATTTTAATTGGCTACGCTACTAGAGGACTATTAGTAATAGTCCTCTAGTAGCGAAATTGGCGCAATCGAGCGTGACGCTCTCTTTCGTTTTATTACCAAATATATATTTCTTCAACTTGCATTTGCTAACTTTATTATTGCCTTTTCTGTCCGACTAGTTGGGTGATACTAAAACAATTAGACCCTTCGCCCTCAAGGGCCACGGGTCAATAGCTCATTCGGCTTCGCCTCGTGGGCTATTGACCTGTAGCCCTTGCGGGCTGCGGGTCTAATTGTTAATTAGTATAAATCTACTAACGTTCTATCACGAATGGCGTTCTCTGATTGGCTACACTACGCTGTCTATTCTGTGATAGGTGGTAAGTATCGTAGCAGTGTGCGCTTGTTAACAAAATGACGACTGCTTCTTGGCGTTTTCGAGGTGTCTGTGAAGGGGATTTGGATAAAGTTTTTAACCTACCTCCTGTACTTAAATATTACTTAGTTTCCCTCAGCTCGATTAGCTTTACAGTTATCCTGAGTAAACATCACCTCTTTTTTGTATTAATATATTATATTGTAAAGTTTAACTTTTTTTTTTCCATTTGGTAATAAAGCTTGTTGTTGTGTTTATACTAAAACAATTAGATTATTCACTCTCGATTTCTATGCGTGATAGTTGACGCGTTATAGTTCACCACAAAGTTTTCTCCGATTCTTATTGGTTTCAATTGATCACGTAACGCGATAGCGTTCATCCTCGGAGAGACATTATTAGCCCATAGTGCCCGTCCGAGGAAGATACCCGCATGGACAGAACTCGTCCGTGAGGCTTCAAGAAAATAAACAACTGAAATTCTATAAAGTAATTCAATATGAGTTCATAATCTAATTGTTAAATAGCGGCCAGAAATTACTGGCAAATCTTTATTATTGTGGTTGTTGTTTTTTGTTTGCTACTTTAAGGTGCAATGATTTAAATCTGTTTTCTTTTTTGCTTTCAGATGACGAAACTCCACCGAAAAAGTCAACGTAAGTATTAGATTCTCACTCTTGCTTACAGTCCTCACAGGCTTACAAATTCGTCAATCAATACGTTAATAGAATGTCAGCCATATAGACCATTAGGACGAATTAAAGATGTAATCTCAACTTAAGGTGATTCCTCACATTTGCACTGCGCATAATTTATGGCGTCTCTAGTGAGCGCTCGTGCACGCGCACATCGAAAACATGGCGGATTTGCCTTGATTTTGAGTTCTGTCAGTTGAAAAATGGCTATAGCTCACCAGCGAGCCCGGGCAC
>NW_028301564.1:13367500-13472500 GCF_042242905.1 Orbicella faveolata
AGTGTGCTACTAACAAGTTGATAGTCTGGGCAATCTTGTTATTTAAATACCACGGTTTCGAGAAACTAGTGACTTCTTCAATGCGCGACTAAGCCTGCGCGTTGGTAGACCAGCGGCGTTGTTCTACAAACGCGCTGGCGGCAAACCCTATTTTCCAGAGTCGTACCCCAGCACGTGACTTTATTTACGAGAATGGTCAATTTTATAACTGAATTGAAATGCGATATAAACCGCCCAAGTTAAGTGATGAATGTTTCTATCAATATCTTTTTTCTCTGTTTAAGTGTATAGAAAAATATTTGGTAGTAAAGAATTAATTATACATTAAAATATATTTTTATAATATCTATAGATTAGCCAATATTTTAAGTATTTTTTAGAGATTTCAAAAGCGTTTGCTTCAAGTTTTTCGTAGTTTTTGCAGTTTTCAGGAAACATGATAATGAAAGCATGTAGAAGATTGTGTAAAGCCAGTAATACTGAATAATAATAAATAGTGTTTTAAACCTGACCTGCAATAGTTGTGAGGAAACTGCGACAAAATGTGAAGGAAATGGTAGAGTGAATTATTTTGATGTACAACATTAAACTTGTGTGTTGTCCCACTTGGAGGTGTTATTCCAAACTGGTTTACTTTCACTGTCATTGAAATAGCTCAAAATTGGCCAATACCCAACTTCTCTTTTCAATTTTACAACGATTTGTCAATAAAACGTTAAACAATTTATGAGAATCGGAAAATATCTTAAACTTAACTCAGGACTAAGCCGGAGATACTGTCTTGATGTACTTTACCATCAAAATGTCTTAAAAACATGTCTGAACAAAGATTGCGAGGTAATTTTCTCAGTCTCGGTTACGTTGGATCGCTGAGCTCGCGAAGCTTCAGCTTTGCACTTCTGGTCTGTATGTCAGGAGGAACGCGGCAAGCTCTAATAAGAGATTGGAGACGCCCCCTCCCCTCCTCCCCACAGAAATTAATGATGACATAATAGAAATGCTGTTTGACAGATATAACGCTAAAAGATTGGTCCTCCTTCAGTTCATACCGGAGGCTGAGATCAAAACGGAGTTTGTCAGTGATCATCTCTTGAATTGTTCAACCTCCACCTAAAACTTTGTATTTCTCCTGTGTAGCGAAATCGAAACAATTTCCGTGCTTACTTTTCACTCATCCGGTAACCCTTCATGGAATCACGCTCACGCAAGGTACTTTGTCACTGACATTCACACCGTAATTAAATGGCCGACAAACTGCTGAAACTGTACGTCACGAGATAAAAGCCGGCAAAGATTATGCAAAATAAAAGCATTGAAGGCAAAAAAAGTAGACTAGAAACTGAAATTGCCAAACAATCGCTGAAAACCACCCTAGCCAACCACGATATTCAACTTTCACCTTTGTGCTAAAGGAAACAGTCCACCTACGTTCACGTTTAAGGTTACGTTTGAAAGCTATGTGACACTCTTAAGATAAGTCATCCACGACATAACATTTTCAACTGTTTGCCTCATTGAAGCAGGAAGTCCAAACATTGATCCGTGGTAGACATATAGCGTGCCGCGATACGTGATTAACTGCACACATTTACACCGTCTAGCTGGAGGAAATCATCACGCTCCTGAAGAATGGATAACTCTAATTCTGGCAGCTTGTTTTTTATCTTG
The DNA here is from genome assembly GCF_042242905.1 of Orbicella faveolata. Taxonomy (NCBI): domain Eukaryota; kingdom Metazoa; phylum Cnidaria; class Anthozoa; order Scleractinia; family Merulinidae; genus Orbicella; species Orbicella faveolata. The sequence goes on from NW_028301564.1 coordinate 13,369,169, forward strand.
ATTCTTGAGCTTGTTTTTCTTCAAGGTACACTTATAACAAGTAAGTCCTTATCGTGTAAAGTGCCATGACAGCATTATTAAGTATAATAAATCATTCCCGTTATAGAGATATACGCCATGAAAGGAATCTTGGGTTACACTGACAAGCTATTACGGCGCCACTTGTATTAAGACAAAGCTAGTTACAACGTGCTATGCATGAAAAGTTATCTGGTTAAAGAGAGGGTAGTGAATGATAAATGCGAGACTTTGTGGGAAGGCGAGACAACGGTTTTTCTTCTCGAGCTTGAGACATTTTTACCTTTTCAAATTGCGATGATCGAGAAGTTCAGACGTATCTAGTTCCTCGGCGGAGAGATTACAATAATACATGTATAAATGCACAGAGATTTGCGTGTTGATTACCGACAAGTACCGCTTTTACTATTATTGTACCGAGACGGAGTCAAAGTGAATATTCACCAATGTAAACCCAGCCTGAAGCGAATAATTGCTTAAGTGAAACTTTTAGATTTCAATATAAATAACATCGGAAACAAGGAAAAACAGACGCAATCGTTCGTTCGCATTCACGTTTGAGTTCTCGCGTTTAGAAATCGTGTCTAAATGATCGGCTGCCGGTTACAAAGCCACAGCTGGTTATTTGCCAGTGAGACCATATGGAACACGTAAACCGCTTTTTGTTTTTAATTTGGTTTCAAATGATCAACTTTTGTGTCGCGAAACCGCGGGCAAGTCTTAGAATTAAGGAACTCGATAACGCAAAGATATGAAATTTTTGCCTCAACCACGACTGCCATTATAGAAATTCCAAGAAAATTGCCGTTCTATGTTAAAGGAGCTACGTCACGGTTGGTGCATCTTGAAAAGTTTAGCCTGAATTTTTCAAGTTCGTCGTTTGTAATCCGTAGCTAATCTGTGTTAATCTTCTCCATCCTTAGCCCTCCTCGGTTCTTTTATGGTTTTATTTTGTTAACTCTTTGGTGTTTTTCCATCCTAGTAAACTGTTATTTTCAGGTTTCCTTCAATTTAAAGGTAATTTTGTACATGGCCAAAATAACTCAATATGCCGTGACTAAGCTCCTTTAATCAATACGTGCAGTTTATACCTGCTGCATTAAAATCGATCAAATGTTTGGTACTCAAACCCAATAAACTGACTTCAGTCGTTGAATTGATGTTGACTTGGTTCGGCAATCCGATCGAACACAATCAAACTGACCTGAAAATCTAGCCAATTGAACACAATCAAGTGTTCAGTAATCAAACCTTTATGCAGTCAAACACAATCAAACTCTTGAAGTTTGATTGGGATCTGAATATCCAGTTGACTAAGCCATTCATTCAGAGCCAGTTTCAACAGGTTTTCAAGTTATTTGTGTGGTCTTGACACACGACAACATTAATATCCACGTTATTGAAATGTGCGGAGCTTATTGATATTTGTGCGTATTTTTTTTTTTTTTTTCAAACTAAATAGTTTGGTACTGTAATTGCTTTTTGTTGTTCAGTTTGGTTCAAATAACGCCAGCTTCAACTGCAATTTTCCACTGGAGTTAATTTAATAAATTTTGATAATTGTTGTAAGACGGACTGGTATGTATTCTACACCATTGAATCTATAATTTTATATTTTACGCGCACAAGGTCTGAAATTGGGTGGAGCCAAAAAGGGGTTACTCTGACTTGTTTTCATGCATAGTTAATAAGTTTACTTGAATTACTATCCTCTAACGAGATAAACCATATGTGAAATCAATGTATTCTTCTCTCTATCTTGGTTATTTTCTTCTTCTTCTTCTTTTTTTTTTTTTTTTTTTTTTTTTTTTTTTTTTTTTTCGTTCTGGCAGGCACACAAGCTTCCAATGGAGGTATGACTTTGATTACTTACACTGTACATATGTTATTCATGATTTATACAAGTATGCATGTACGTCTGTACGTGAGTCATCTTTATCAACTCCTGGATGGTCTGGGAATTCCTCAGTTGCAGACCAGATCTCATGATCTCTCATACGCGTATCATCCAATCTCTAGGTGTGATTGTATGAAGAAACAACGCTCAACGTTCATTTTTCACTCTGATTAGGCCATTTTTAGGGGAGAAATGTTTGAATAATTTATGCAGTCTTGTGTTAAGGACGGTCCCTACTTTTGTTAGTATGCAGACGTTCTGCGCATCACGCAAAGCACGGTTGGCATTGACGTAATCAACTACGCTACCAAGAAAAAACCAAAATTTTCCTACTGTGACCAAATCAAGTTTTGATGAACCTGTACTTAAACCAGGTACACCAAAATAGCAGCATATCGCTAACCACTAACTGTTAACGGCTTCCAGCTGAAAAACTAGCTGTTATCTGCCGAAAATTATACTGAGACCCACCTGTAAATATGTACCTACAGATGGCGTAGTACGCGCGCAAAACAAGTGCGAGACGCAAATGTTTTACTTACTGGGGATGTGAAAGGGAAAAATATAACGAGCACCGTAACAGTTTTCAAAAAAGATTAAGACGAATTCTAGGGAAATCTGTGAAGAAATATCCTTTTCATTTTCTTTTCTCAGAAAAATGCCGATGTCAACATTTTAATGAGATGAGAGGCTAATTATCTCGAAACAAAAGCGTGGCTACCCCCATTTTTTCTATGTGGATTCCAATATACATCCCTTAAAAAGATCTACTTGGTCCCTATGGTCCTAATCTGGCGCAAAGTAGGCACCGCCCTTAATAATCATATTTCCCAGCCTTTCTGTAAGGTTAGAAACTCCCAGGAACCCCTAGTAACATAACGTATTTTCCTACCGAGTAGAACCTTAATACATGTACACGTACCATGACTGTGCATGTAATTAACCTTTCATATTGATTATTTTCAGCTCCCACACCTCCCAGAAACCTCAAGCTTGTGGTGGACTCATCCACTGAAATCACAGCCTCTTGGCTTGAACCTCTAAAGTTAAACGGCGTTTTACGACGTTATGTGGTTATGTATGGCAAAGTAAGAGGTAAACTGGATGGACGATTTAACACTACGGGGAAAACATACTCACTAACACCCCTGGAAGAATTTACGGACTATTTTGTTCAAGTTTACGCAGAAACATCTGTATCAGGAGCTGCTTCTAATATTGAACAGGCAAAGACTCTCCAGGATGGTAAGTTGCTTCCTTTCCATTTTCTTGGTTTTGAGCGTTACAGTGTACATGATCAAAAGTAATTACCGGTAGGCATTAGGAGATGATTGTCTGCATGCAGGCTATTTATAAGAGATGTTACAGAACGCTTTTTGATATCTCTACCGATTGTGTAATCTTTCATCCGACTCTGGCATGCCCGCAGCGCAAATCGTCAAAAACAGACGGAAGTCGCATGGGCTAACCAAACGCAAGGCAGTGTTCCTCCATTAACGCCATCAGGAGTTGTTTGTATTTGATTAATAGCTCTGGTTCAATTGCAAGTCGCAACAGTTAACTCGCTTTCGTTAGGAACAACGCAGAAGGGAGGGGGGCGTCTGTAAGCAAAACATTGGTTGAGTCATCGCTGCCAGTGTGACGTCACGTTTCGCTTGGATGAAATTCAAAATGGCGCCCAATGGGTAAAGTACAAGAGGTTGATAAAAATGCAGAATTTCGCTCCGATATTCTACCCCATTTGCTTAGGTTCGTTAATATGTGGTTTATATGACATTAAGGAATCTTTATTTGGTACTTTTCGTTGGCTAAAATATTTAACAGGTAGATGATTTGATCGAGAACTTTCTGTTTTGAAGCCAATTTGTCGAGCTAAACTGTTAGCTGATTGACCTTTCGAGGGTCACTGCATAACGAAGCAGGGCCCTTTTGACACAAGAATACGAGGTTCGACAGAGGGTATGCTTGGCTTCTTGTATGTGGAATTTCAGTTCTTCAGTGCTCGTGGTTCGTCTCATCAATCCCTTCAAAGTGCAAAGACTGGCTGTATGGGAAGAACAGCCATGTTTCAGTTAGCCAGATTAGGTAAGTTTTCTGCCTTATTTCACCTTTGTCGTACTACAGTTTACATTTAGGGCAATATCCGTAATTTGGTTAATATTTATGGTTTGATTAGTAATTCGGTTCTATTTTATTTTGTTTTATTTGAGAAAAGAGAAGTTTTGATTTTCTTATATGCTAGGTCTGCCACAAATATTATACATAGTTGTGTTACATGAAAAACTCAGCCTAGTTCCTGGCCGGCGGCCTAATTGCGACTAGCTTTTCCCAGATTTTAGTTTGGAATTCGATATTTGAAGAATTGGTGAATGCTGTTAATCCAATAGATCCATCAGAATCTATCGATTTGCAAGGTCATGATCAGCCAATAGTCCCCTTTTGTTCATGTAAAAAATTGTGTCCCACTGAAAACAGGTTATTGAAGACACTTCGGGTTTTTTTTGCAGGGAATGTCACTGGAAGGAACATAGCATAATGCACAAATTCCCTTCCAGAATGCCACACTGGGCAGCACTTAGGGATTCTGATGAACATTTTCCCCTTGATGGCTAATGTCCCATCGCCCCCCCCCCCCCCCCTGCCCCTGGATGATCAACTGGCATGGAGTTTTTAACTCACCTTAGTTTAGATTTTTTTTAAATTTCTTTATCACCTGTCAAGACATACATATGAGAGCTAAATATTTTTTTTCATGTTCAATCATGCTGTCAAATTTACAAGTTCTTTCTTCATTTTTGCACCCCCTTAAGTACTTTTCCACACCTTGTTATTAAACTCCCATTGATTATGACAGCCGAAGACATTTCCTTTAAAGGAACAGAGTCATACAAAGGCTTACCACAGCTTGATTGCCAGTATAAATCAATTGACAAGTTTAATTTGGAATTAATTTGAGATCCCAAATTTATGATAGTTTCACTTAATAAATCAGTGTGAAGTTAAAAAATGTGACTTTTCTGTTACATCAGCAACTAAAATAGATGCCACCAACCTTATTGACTTTAATACCATACTGAAGAAAAAGCTAGGGTGGTGAAATTCAACCATTTTTACACAAGGATAACTAAACATTTAGCTATGAAGACACAAAACAGTGCAAAAGAGGGGAAATTCTCTGGAGCGAACATCAAGGTTTTCAGAGCTGACTGCTATCACACAAACCACAAATAAAACCACTAACAATGGATCAGGCAGGGCATGTATGGCCATATATGGTCAGAATGAGAGCATAGCTGCTAAGCACACTGGACGAGAATGAAGCTTATGGACCTCCGGAGTCTGAGGAAGACATGTTGATTCAGTCAATCATTTATTCCTTTATTTGGTAATGCAGGTTTTATGAAAAGTAGCCTTCATTCGGTGTCCGCTCTGTGGATATTATCCATTCCAAGAAGATAGGAACAGATAATGTCCAAGGACAAATATCGAGCATATTTTTAAAGTCAAATGGAAGCTATTGTGTTTATTATACTTCAAATATTTTTGGCAATGTGCAGAATCTGCTTGAAGATTAGAAAATAGGGGAGTACCACTCCACTGGAGAATATTTTACCGTTGTAGCTTGAGCATTTAGTGATGCAATTAGACAAAGACATGCAAGCAACAATATTTGATGGATTAAATGGTACATATAGTCATAATTGAAACTATAGGCTGATGTGGACCTGTGAAGAGCGGGAGATGATTATAAGAGCAGAATAAATAAAAAAAGCTAATAGGCATAAAACTTTTTTAAATATAAAAAATTAATAAGAATAGATGTCTGATTGTCTTTACAGCATTTCTGCACTCTAACACTTAGCATTTGCTGTCATTTATTTTGAGTGCTATGCTGCAATATCTATTTAGTGACATTTAGTGGAGGGTTGTTTTTTTTAGTTGGAATATAATGAGAACTTATAGGGATGAAAAGACTACAATGCAGCCTTGAAATTCTTGGAGGCTTAAGAAATAGGAGCCATTACAACATGGCAATGCAGGACAGTTGCAGCATCATTAACCTGTTCCATGCTCTCGGTCTCTTTCTCTACAAAAACCCGCTTGTTGCTCGGCCACTTTTTTCGATTGTGCCCACTGACCAAGAACCTGGAACAGGCTACAGCATCATCCAAGATGTGGCACTGTTCAGGAATAAGCCAAGTTATCAGGTTATGACAAAAGATAAATAAATCATACAGTAAACTTGATTTCACCATAACTGTAATTATTATATTTAAATGCTATATATTTTTACACCAAAATTGTAAGTGGCAAGAAGAAAACCAAAAACAGCTTACTCCGGCTAACTCTAATTTGAACTTTGTTGTAAGTATGAAATCACAACACTGAACACCACAACTGCAGTGGACAGCAATAAGTCAACAGTTGCAACGAGACAGGAAAAAAAAGCCAACAAACCTTCACAACAAAAGCCAACAAATAAAGCTGCTGTACAATTAAAGCCAACAAATATCACCATACAGCGGACAAAATTAAAACACAAAAAGCAAACGGAGTTAAAACACAAAGAATTGAATTCAAAGACCTGATAACTACCACCAAAAGTTCTCCAAAACATGCAAAAACCGATCACATCGCAGGGAAATTTTGGTGGAAATCAAGAAATAAACAACATCTCAACACCAAAACGGATTGATGAGAGGAACGCGGCAGGTATATTTTGCAGGGTGCAGGGTGCAGGTTGCAGGTTGAAATTTAATTATAACTGGAAAACCGCTGGCACTTAAAAGAACGTACAGTTGGTAGAATTACCGTGACTGTTACATGACGCTGTTTACAGTCGCTCAGAAAGGTGGCTTCCACCTAAGTGCCAAACCGGCCGAAGCGATGGGAGGAGAGTATATTTCAATGATTTTAAGCCTGCAATGACTTATTGTTTTTGAAGAAACATCTCAAATATCATCTCAAATATCTGCTGAATTTGGTTTCTTCCCAGTGAGTACCAAATTGAAAGCACACTGAGCTTGCGCTAGTATATTCCGTCGGTTAAAATCTTATATTATTTCATTTCTTTATTTAATTGCTTCATTTGTGATGGCAATCTTCTGTTGTTGAGGGAAGACTCGAGCCAAATCTGGAATCGATGGAGACATCTGTGGAGCGGCCATCCAGATGGCTTTGAAGAGATTTCACCAGTCTCTGCGTGTCGATCGATAAGTACTTATAGCGGATCGATCGTGTTTTCGATGGACATGAGAACATTGCCCAAACCAAGTGCGATCACAAACATGTTGGGAAGCGTACGAAGTCTCTGGTTTCTGTACACGGCGTAACAAGTTAGAAGATTGCCAAAGAAGGCCTAAATATTAATAACAGCGTGTTTTCACTACGTGAAAGAGGCGAACTACTTTATGTAAGAACCCCCGACGAGTATATAGGTTATTAATTATTTTTAGTGCCAGCGGTTTTTCAGTTATAATTAAATTTCAACCTGCACCCTGCACCCTGCACCCTGCACCCTGCAAAATATACCTGCCGAGAGGAACGGCTCATTCAATCGACACAGAGATATACGCAGATTAAACGTATACTATCAACGCATAAAACCTCCTATTAACAAGACTATATTGGTAAGACATTTAAGAGAGAAAACGCGAACGTTTTACGTTGACCTCTCTCATCCCGTTTTCAAGATGGCGGTCCCGCCACTTATCCGTAACCAAATTCAACGAGGATACACGATAACGCGCGTACAAAACTAAAACAAATAATGCACACAGACAAAAAGCAACAAACTGTACACACCTATACTTAGTTAGCGAACAAAAGCGATATTAGGCCTGTTTTTTGGTCTTTCTTAACCTCTGTTGTCCTTCTTCAATGGCGTAATCTGAACAAGCTACTCGAAGCGCTCATTCGTTGCTATGTGACGTCACACTGGTAGCAATGAGTCGGTCACGAATGAATACCGAAACACAATAGAGTCACCCCCTCCCTCCTGGAACAACGACTTCAACTGCAGTTTTAATTGTTAACCATAACCTCCCAATCGCATACAAATTTGGAAATGGTAATTTTGTTTTTCATTTTCTTTTTGAATCATCTATGTTCTAATGAAACAATCGATAAGTTGTTAGGAGATGATTGTCTGCATGCAGGTTACTCTTCTTCACTTTTGATTGTTATGTGCAGTTTTGAAATTCTTTTTTGGGGGGAGGGGGGAGAGGAGACACGCAAACAACCTTCTAAAGAGATATAGGTGGAATGTACAGCTGTATGAATGCTTGAAATTGTTTTACTTGAAACCTCCACGCACATGCACAATTAGCCTTTGTGTCAACTTTAGATTTTTGATTTTGAGTGCATTTTACCAGCAGTCTTAGTAAAAGATCCTTGTATCACTTTGGCTAAAGGGATTAGAGGCTTCATTTCATTGTGCACACACCACGTAGACTTACTTACATGTACTTAGTCTGCATATTTACCCTAAAATGTGTTTCTACAGCGTGCAAAGAAACCTGATAGGACTAGCGGATAGCCCAGTGGAACTAGTGGATTCTGTTGATTTTCTTGCTCAGTGGGCAAGTGAAGTTTCCTGGGAAATTATTTGTTATGTAATGACAATAATTTTCAGTCTACATGTACTTGTCAGAAGCACTGTCAAAGGAGCAGTCACGTTATTTTTAGTTATTTTGGCCACATACAAAATTACCTTTAAATGGTAGGAAACCTGAAAATAGCACTTTAATATGATAGAAAAAAAACCAACGAGATAATGATAAACCATAAAGGAAAAAGGATGGCTAAGGATGGAGAAGATTAACACGGATTACAAACGACGAATTTGAAAAATTGAGGCTAAACTTTTCAATATGCGCAAACCGTGACTAGCTCCTTTAAGTAACATATCACATTTTTGGCACTGGTCCGAATGACCTCGGGAAAGTACACATACATGTACATGTAGTTACAGCTTGCCAAAGTCCGAAAATTAGTTTCCTTTGTACCCAGTTCTTTACATATTGAAAGGGAATGTTATTGACTTTTTCTGTGATTTACAAAAGCTCCTAGCACTCCTCCAGCCATAGATAAACAAGAAACGAAAGCAGAAGACGCTCACACTATACGAGTCAAGTGGAATGAAATAAACAAGAAAGATCGAAACGGTATCATATTGGGTTACATCGTGTATTACAACGAGAAAGGCCAACTTAAAGAGTTCAGCAAACAGACAACTGCAACAAATACCATTATCACTGGACTAAATCCATTTACAGAGTACTGCATCAAAGTCACAGGCTACACTGAAGTTGGGGTGTCTCCTCAGGGAAATTGCTTCTATGTCAAAACCATAGAATCGGGTAAGCTACATATACAGTGTGTGACAAAAATAGACCATTTCCAAGTCCCTTACTGACTCTTCAAAACACATCCTGGTACAAAATTGACGTATCAGAATGAGTTCAACTTTGTGGAGATGAATGTGTGGGTAAGGCAGTTTTTTTTTTCAGGAATTGAAATGTTTTGCATCAGAACTACAAATAACTGCATGTTAATGTTACGTACATGTTCATGTAGTTTGAATCAGAGAAAAATGTAACTGGGAGATTGCGAGGCATTGATTTGCTCCAGGAAATGTCAACTAGTACTACTTTGAATTGCATTTTTTTTTTAACTAAAGGGGAGTGCAAGTGAGATGAAAGAAAAGAATGTGATAAAAACGGACAGAACGCGCGGACAAACAGGAAACCTAACAAAAGAATGCGGCAGCAAAACCAAGGACAGTTTCGTGAACTTTACATGTATTTCGTGATTTCAACATTATTATTTTATCGGCAGAAAGTCTCAGTTCTAAATTCCTTACAAACTCTTACATTTTGAAAATGTCATCAATACGTAAATATTACGCTTTGGTTACATATGGTGCTACGAACTTTTGGAGCCTTAAGTTGATGAAAAGTGCCAAATGTCACGTAGTCTTTGATGACTTAAGCCACGTGACGAAATGTCACCGAGCCGGAAGTTCAAAGTCACAGTCTCCATTGAGGGTTGGGGTTTGGCACTGGATTGCAATCTTTGTACACGTATAATAGTTCTTTTTTTCTTGGTTTTGTCTTAACATTCTAGGCCCAAGCCACCCACAGAATGTCAAAGTTCAAGCTACGTCTTCTGTTTCAATTCGTGTGACGTGGGACGAACCAGCTTTTCCAAATGGAATCATCAAAGAATACATCATTTCTTATGGAACAAGCAAGGACTTCCAACCGTACGAGCAAATAGTCGCAGGGAAAACAACGGAACGTGTTCTGGATGGTTTGGACAAGTTCACTACTTACTTCATCAAAGCCAGGGGCAAAACGTCAAAGATGGGAAATGCTTCCAAAATATTGAATACAACAACTTATGAAGACAGTAAGTACTGCGCAACAGCCTTTGGCAAGATAGTGCTATGTTTACTGAGTAATTTTTTTTTCCTTTTTAGATGCAAATTTAGCCCTTCCGAATTAAGCTCAATCATTTCTGCACCCTCTCTCGAGGTTCTTCTCCTGGTCAACACAACTGCTATTGTCATACCTCCCACCTCAAATACGTTTTCCGATTGGAGGAGTACGTGTCACATGTCATGGGTCACAACTCGCTAACTCTCAAGGGAATCAACAACTTGAACTTTCCACTCGCACGTGATCAGGTCGTGCACTTTAAACCGTGGCAAATTTGTGTGCTAGCCGGCGTCAAGCAAGTAATGTTTTCTCAATTTGTTCTATTTTGAGGGTCTTGCGGAAACAGAACTTACTGTTTCCTGTGGGGCCAATCGTTAAGTGACGAGTGCTTACAGTATATTAATTGACTTTAAGAATGACCTCTTCTCCATCCGCTCCAGAAAATACACCATTCGAAAAAAACTTTAATTTGCCAAGGGTTTAGCTGTATAATGGGATTTTGCGGTGTTTATCTCAGTAGAGGGTCCTTTCTCAAACCTGAAGTTTCTAGTCAGCAGAGGTTTTAGTAGTGCCATGTTTTCATGTGCACGAGAAGATCGTACTCTAAAGTCCCGTCCACTCTTCGCCGGAAGAATTTGAAAACAGAGGTTTCACTCTGATAACGCATCGAATGTTGTCGGTCCACACTGCGCCGCAGGAATTTAAAGAAACGCAACAATCACCGGTTATTTTAGATTTGTGATGAGGGAAACTCGGTCAGGGAAATCGCATGATAATCGTGACTACACTGTTTTCGAAAAGCTCCGTTTTCAAAATGTTTTCCGTCCACTCGAAAACGAAAAGCTGGTGTTTTCTAATTCCTCCGGTTTGAAGACCGTTTTCCAAAAGCTTCGTTTTCGTGAAATATTAGTAGGGACGGTAGCCTTAACCGCTGCCTTTTCAAATTTCTTTAGCATAGCGTGCAGGCTGCCTAACTGTGTCATCGAGCTAGTGTTTGTTTCTCAAAAAGTAAAGTTTGTTGCCTGTGCATCATTCAAAATATGAATAATGCTGCTCTATACCTGCTACTGGAGCTAAACGCAAATTAGTTTTTTTGTTAATATAACTCTACCTGCGTTTTACATGTATCACGAATGCCGTTCTCTTATCAGCTATGTTTCTCACTGTGTTCTGTTGTATATAATGAGTAGTCTAGTGGTGTGCGGTTGTTTACAAAATGGCGGCCGCTGGATACTTTGCGTTTCCGAAGTGTGTGTGAATAGGATTTAAATATAATTGTTACATAATAAATCTTCATATATCTGCGTGTCTACAACAGGCCCCGGACCTCCTAGGCAATTCAACGGACAAGTTATGTCAGATATGGACGTTTATCTCTCCTGGAGAGATCCCGTTAATTCCAATGGGATTGTGAGGTTTTACTACATCAGAATTTACGACACCAAAACTGGCCAACAGGTGAAAAATCTTGTGAACAAGACTGCAGTGAAACAAGATCGTCCCCAGTGGCAATTGATATCCAATCTGAAGCCTTTTACAAATTACACCTTCACAATCCAGGCTGTCACCATCAAACCTGGAGAGATGGTTACCTTTACAGCAAGGACGAATGAAGGAGGTATTTTAATTTATGATTGGTTGCCCTTTTTACAGTCAACTCTTGTTATGATTGCGGACACAACCGGGACCGTCATTAGCTCTCCGCAATAACGAGGGTCCGCATTAGCGGGGTCAGGCGTGATGAAAATGACTCGAGTTTTGGTTCTGAAGTGTCACATTTACTCTTTTAAGATTCCTTGTTTCATGTTATTAACTGGTAGGGCACATTTATTTTCATACATAATCGTATGAACTCTGTAACAAAATTCTCAATCTTGATTGGCTCTCCTCGCGCCTATTTTCATGTAATCAGTGCGCGATCATGCAGGTGTCCAATTACAGGTATCTAATTTCGACTTCTTGTTAGTTGATACCTACATGAACGCCAATCGCTCATCAATTACGTTAGCTTCAGTGGCTTCCCTCTTGATGTTCCCTACAATTTTTACAACTTATGGAAAACACTAATGACTTTTTCGCGCAAACGAAGTTCTCAAAAGACTTGCTTATTCTCGAGATTTGTTATTGATACTAACTACTTAATAACCTCGACCGTTCGGTCGTTACCGGAAAATCTCAAACTGGTTTCAAAGGTTTGAGATTTTCCCGTAACGACCGAACGGTCGAGGTTATTAAGTTGTCTATTATATGGCTCATCAATAAAGAGAAAAATCATTCGAGCGGAAGTCGTCAATTTACATCCGGTGATGCGCGCGTTTACCGATTCATTCACCGTCTCAAACCTACCGCAAAACTACACAGTCAGTGAACTTCACCACTGTATTACGTATTCCGTTAAAAACACTCATTTCTTTACAGAAAAGTCACAGTCACAGCCTCAAAAACGTATTTTAGTATCGTGGTACCACAAGTTGATGGGGGAGTTTTTCCGACTTTTGGGGCGAAACGTCAACGCATATAGAAAAGACAGCAAGTGCTTCAAAATTGTCCAAACCAACCGTCTTTCGGTGAAAGAAAATACTAATGCTTCAGAATGCACTGCTCAAAATAAGCTTAACTCGATCTTCGCATTCGCTTTCGACAACATATCTTCGCCTTCTTCATTTTGGGATTTATGGATGAACATTTCAAGCCTTGTGAACGTCTGCAGTTATCAGAAACACTGCTACCTACAGAAACCGCCCGATTGTTTACGTCTGATGATCCTGGAAGCTGATTTACACTTGCTTGTGTCAAAGCGAGGGAATCTAATTTGATGAGAACTTTGACGGAGTTCAATACTTCGGTAATTGCTGAGACTAAGATGATAACTTATAAGTTTCTTTGTGGCGTTCTGCTCAGGATGCATGGCAGATCTGCCGATGGTGTTTTTTACTTAGCGATTTTAGCTTTACTTAAGATGTAGGCAAACTTCGATTGTTTTTCACTAGTGCCCGCCAAGGCCGTTACCGACTGGTCAGTCATCTATATAAATTTTATTAAAGAAATATCTTTAAACTTTTAGCTACTGACATTCTCGTACTGATTTTAATCGGCTTTCATCGTTTCAATGCGCTTGAATTTTCAGAACCGGGCTCTTCCTAATTTGCATAATCCGTAATCGGCCCGTGGGCATTACGGCTGCATAATGACCGCTCAGATCTCGCTCTTAGCCAATCAGAGCGCGCGTTATATCGACCACAAGCCAAAGCCATATAATAAGATTAATTAGTAACTGGTTCTCGTGCCCTACGATTCAGGGAGAAATCGTACCCGTAATATCAGATCGGCTCGCGCTGCGCACTCGTCCCATTTTGAGATTACTCGCCTGATTATTCCCTAAATTGTACTCCACTCGGGCCCAGTACTTTTACTCGTTTAATCATATCCCGTAATACCAGGGAGGTTTCCGTAATAGCGGGGTGTCGGTAATAGGGGGTGTCCCCAAGGCGAGAGTTGACTGTATTTAGTTACTACGCTATTCTTGAAAAAGATACTAGCGACTTCAATCAAAGTACATTTATGTGCTGTAATTCTGGATCCCCCAAATCACTCATTTCACACACTTCCTTTCTGCGGCGTGAGACCTTCGCTTGTAATTATATCAAATGGTAAATTTATTAGCCGCTGAACCATCTCGTTTGTTATAGTCCCAAGTCAACCAAGAGATGTCACAGCTAAGCTGGTGAACGATGCCATAGTTGTAACGTGGAAAGAACCACAAGATCTCAATGGAATACTCACTAGATACAAGGTGAATAAAAAGTACCCGAACAACGAGCTCAGCTCGAAAGAAAAAAATATATATACGTCAATTAAGATCAGATATCCAAACACCGTCACCGTCGTGTTTTCTTTGTTTAAACTTGATGCGTTTGAGAAGACTCAAGAAGAAGGTCAAGACGCAATGGGCATAGCCCCTCTCACTGTATACACGAAATGTCCTTGACTTAACGCAAGTCTTGCCTACAGTAGTTGTGTAAACCACATACCGAAATACCTGTTATCATTAAGGTTAGTGCAGCGATGTCCAGTCCTCCGACCTTTTACCTCCACTTTTCCCAAGATATCGGTGCTATTTGTTTTCAATTTTCTACTTCAAGGTGTTCTGCGAGGGCACACGAGACTACAACAGTTCATTCAGAACTAGTATACAAGTGGTAGAAGCTGTGAGCGCGCGACGGTCTGTTATAAAAAAGGACGAGTTAAAGCCCGGCACAAAATACAGTGTTTATGTTAAGGCAACCACAGTGAAGGGAGATGGTGTTGGAAGTGATCCTGTCATACTGCAGACCCCATCAAAAGGTATGCATGTAGAGCTGGATTTAATATCAAGGGAGTGCACTCATTTTTGGTACCAATGTTTTAGTTTGGAACAGATTTTAATGCTGTTAAACTTGTCATCATTGCTATTTTGTCAGGGCTTGTCAGGGCTTATTAAATACGTTTTGAAAGCGACATTTTCGACGAGAAAACAGTTTAAGATTGTTTTCCATCCATATTAATTCTGATGAATTTAAAACGGAACATTCTTCTCGGTTTGGCCTTCTGTCAACACTTAAACATCTCCAGAAAAATTTTTATGTACGACTGCAAACGACTCCCTATCCAAATCAGGTTTGGTTGCGAATATACTCCCTGCAATGCAGCGGGCTGGGTTTTGAAATTTCTCCTCTCTGAAGACCTTATCAAAATGCTCCGGTTTTGGTAATGGCACCTTTTTAGCGCCGTTTAAGTCGGGACGGCAGGCCAAATTGGATAACAAATGCGTCATCCAGATAAATGTGGACGCTGCCTTGTATATGATGGCTGCCGATGGCTGAAATTTGAGTTAATTAGAAAACCCAAACCCAGAGAACAATATTGTTGGTATAAACATATCTGTAAGCACGATTGTAAAGGTTTTCAAGTCCCTCTTTTTTTCCTACATGCGAAACTGTATTTAGTTGGATCTCAACTTGTGACTACTCTCGCGGGGCACTCTGTTCTACTTATGCAATAAATCGTCTGCACTCTCATGCATGCATGAGAGGCGCGGTCCGTGCTCGAGCTCTGGCCATGGACCTTGTTTTGAGTTACCGGGTAAGACACTTTGCTCTCGCAGTTCCTTGGGTACCAGCGTATTTAACGCTAAAGGGTAACCCTGCGATAGACTAGCATCCCATTCGGGAGGGACGTAGGGTAAACAGAAATACTCCTAGTGGGTTCATGCTACTGGAACTGGAATACACTCCAGCCCGATCAATGAGCCACTTGGCTCGTATTCAGACTTTTTACCTTTTACTCTCATGCATACCAAAGTTGAATTGTTGTTTCTGGTAAATATTTTATTTTCAGCGCCTCCTCCACCACCTCCTCTCCGAGTAAATGAAGATGACGTCACGGCAACGACAATTACCATTTTTCTAATACCATCTTCAGATAGCAATGGAAAAATTACGTAAGTCTGATTGAAATCTAATTAATAACTTATCAAAAGCTGCGTGACGACCTCGGGTAACTGATGTGAAATTACAAGGTATTATGACGTTATGGTCATCTTTCATCCAGTTTTATTTCGATTCCTTTGTTTCGTCAAAACCTTTAAGACAAAACAGTAACACCGACAAACACACTGTGCGCGAGAGAGACTGCTCGGGGGCGGTGGGAGTGGGGTGTATTCATGGACAAGCAGTCCATTGGGGGTAGGGCCTGATTCTTAGTGAGAACTCGGGAGATAAGCGTCAGCCTCATGGGCTCATGATCAGTCGAACTTCTACAATTGAAATCGCAATTTTTTTTTGTTTTGTTCTGTTTGTTTGTTTGTTTGTTTGTTTGTTTCTCTTAAATTGATTTTCTTAACTTTTTTTGCCTACATCGAACAGTACAGTAAAGAAAATAGGTTTGTTATCAATTCTTAAGTTCTTATTATTCCAAATTACATAGTGGGTATAACTGATATCAGAAAAAGCATTTCTAACGTCTGTTCACCAGATAAGTAACTGCTGATAAAAATCGTTTAAGCGTAAATTAAGATTCTTTACATCATAATTGCATTTTAACAGCAGAGTCCCTCCATATTTTTTCAAATGAAATTAAAAATATGGTTTCCATAGACCTATCCGGTCATCAAGAACCCGTGGAATCCAAGGTAGCCTAAAGCTTTACTGTTTGGGTTTCGAGGTCCGTAAGATTCAGGGCACCATTCTTCAGCGAGTTAATAACGGAGATTATTATATGGCTGTGTCTCATAAGGACTGGGAACTACCGAATTCACGAATTTGATTGGCTGAGGTCGATATTGACCGCGGTCTAGATTTTCCCATCTAGACCGGCATCTCGACCGTTTACATTTTGCCGTGAAAACGTTGCAAACTAAACACAAAAATATTGGCTATTTTCTTCCAAAATATTAGTTCCAGAAAATATCCATATTATGGAAGTGCGAAGCCTGATGAGGAAAAAAAGGAAAGAGGACGAGTTTGGCAGAATTAAGTTCATCTCACCGCCGTTCGCAGACAAAATGTCAGCTAGTACATGCAAACCAGCTACATTAAACGAATTAATTTTTTCTTGTTTGCCATATAATAAACATCTTATTAACCGAGCTTAGTCGATCTGTATGTGAGAATCTTGAAATCGTTCAGAATTTGCACGAAGATTTTACAGAAGATGTGTTCGCCAGAGTAGCAGTCAAATCATCAGCATATAGGAGTGTTTGGATTTCGTCATTATCGATTTTTATACCTTCAATATGTTCATTTTGCCGAAGAGATATAGCCAAAATTTCAATTGCCGCAACAAATAAATAGGGTGACAAAGGGTCGCCTTACCTTACCCCTCTTTCTAACTTAAAGGGCTTGTAAAATAATCGTTTGTTTATGACACAACTCGAGGAAGACCTTTTTGATTCTGTTGGCTATGACCTTGGAAGCAAGCTTGGAGTCAGTATTGACTAAAGAAATTGGTCTCCAGTTTTCCAAATACATTCGATCCTTATATTTTTTATCAATTAATGTAATAATTGCCTGTTTTTGTGAGGTTGACATTTCTCCTAAGTCAAAAGAACAGTTAAAAGCATTTATCATAAGTTCATCAACAGAGCTCCAAAACATTTTGTAAAACTCGGCAGGTATCCCGTCTTTCCCAAGGGTCGTTCCATTTTCAAAAGTGTCCAGTGTTTTGACACATCCTTCACCGATTATTCGTCCTTCACAACTTAACCTTTCTTCCTCAAACAATTTTGGTATGCTAGCTTTACCAAGAAAGTGTTCCAATATATCAGGCTGTATCGTATTAATCTTACTATACAGATCTTTATAATATTTCGAAGACGAGTCCAATATTCTTTCATAGCTGGTAGTAATAACTCCGCTCAAACAAAGTTTCCTAATATGTTTCCTTGAATGGCTTCTTGTCTCCAAACTTAATAAAAATACTTAGTACTCTTTTGCGCATGTTCATGCCATCTCGCCCTTGAACGCACCATTAATCCATTACCTTTCTAGTAGTAAAATTGCGCGAAATCATTTTTACATTTGTCCAGGATCCTTTCATATTCTTCGTAAGGGTTTTGTTGAAGTTGTGTGCAGCTTGGAGTTTCTTCTGCAGACTTTCCTCTTTCTCTCTCTTAATTCTTGCTAGTTCTTTTGAGTATTGCATTGAAAAAAGACGTACATTACATTTAATCCAATCTCAAGCAACTCTTATATCTATGAATTCTTTCGCTTCTTCTTTTCATACTTCCAGATTTGTTTTCATTAGTTGAACGAACTTTTCATCTGACAAGAGCGATGTATTCATTTTCCAGAATCCCGGCCCTTTTTTAGTCTCTCCAACCTGTAGCCTCTAACCAACACTGTAAACGAAGAACAATTGCCGAGTGATCCGTTTTAATCGATGCTAAAATATCTACATTTTTAATCAGGTCCTGAAGTGTCTCTGAAATAAGCCAATATAATCTAACCTGCAGAAGATAAATGGAGATTTTTGTGACCATGTGAAACTTTCTTTCTTTGAATTTTCAACCCTCCAAATGTCATGAAAATTGAATGTCGATTAAATTTCTTCAATACGTTCAACAATTTTCTTTCTGGTCATCATTACCCCGCCTTGTTCATCCAACATCGGATTCAAAAGACAGTTAAAGTCCCCTCAAAGGATTATTCTATCTTCATAAAGGAGGTCTTCATTTTTTAGGACGTCGAACAGATGATCATAGAATAGACCAATTTCGATATATTAAAATTCAGTCTAACACAATAGACCTCAGCACGAGGCTCTGGGGAATAAACCCCACAAACTCTGTAGTTATTCCCCAGAGCCTCGTACTGGGGTCTATTGTTTTAGGCTGAATTTTAATATATCGAAATTGGTCTATTGTGCAGCTTGATTATCTTTGTTTGGACCGTAAACGTTGAATAAATAATAGATTTCGTCATTAATTCCTGCCTGAATACCGGTATATCTACCGACGGGATCAAGGTAGTTTTGTTTATTTTACAATCAAAGCCATTTCGTGATAATATCGCACCGCCTCTTGCATTACTGCTTCCATGGGCGAGCTCTAATGGTGCGCCCCATTTAGCTTTCTATTTTTTTCCCCTATCGCGCGGGGAATGCGTTCTTGAAGATAAATTACATATGCAAATATCGAACGTCGTTTTTTTAATTACTCAAACTTCTTACATTCAAAGACAACATTTTGAAATCACAAGAACCCTTCATAAGTCTTCTTCAGCAGTGATCGAAGAGGAGCCGAGAGAAATTTGTGGCGGGCTGCTAACAATTAATATTGGTTAAGAAGGATCTCCATTGTACAAAGAACACAAACACACACATAAAAACACAAACATGATAGAATTTTGGTGAAAACAATTTTCGAAAACATGTTGACGAAGATTTTACTGAAGGAGTCTCGCATCCTTTCCTCCAATAGCCATGTCTGGTCCTAAACATAATATGCCTTTTCTTTTTTTCGAAATAGATATCACCTGACATATTTATCGGTTTTAAAACAAATAATAAACTCATTGGAGTTTACAGAATAAAACCCCTAGATACTATTAAATATGCATCACTACGAAGTAGCAAGAAAACAACCAAGAGAAAGTCAAAAATATAAAAAGATACATGTTCAGTTGTCTGGCAAGAAGAACGACCTCAATTTCGGCGCATCTTTCACCTTGTAGAGAATACGCGC
The DNA here is from genome assembly GCF_042242905.1 of Orbicella faveolata. Lineage (NCBI taxonomy): Eukaryota > Metazoa > Cnidaria > Anthozoa > Scleractinia > Merulinidae > Orbicella > Orbicella faveolata. Next base: position 13,388,745 of record NW_028301564.1, read on the forward strand.
GGGGACATTCCAAGGAATGCAGGCAAATTCCACTTCTTCTCGAGAGCTAATTTCGTTAATATACCTCCCCTTCAACTTCTTTCGGTCGTTCCTCACCGTTTAGATTTGCCTCCAGGAAAGGGTTATCTCTTAAAGCTGACGCGGCTTTGCGGAGAATACACAACTTATCTGTGTAACGCAGTAAATACACGTGGACGGGTCTTGCTAGAGGTGACGTAGTATTTTCGGAGGTGCTTTGTTTTTTTTATGTTTGTTCGATGAGCGCGCATTATTTCCAAATCGCCTACCAATTGCATGTGATGGGTCAAAATGTTATGGACGATGTCTTGACAGGAGAAACCTTTCTCGGCGCCTTCAGAAATGCTCCATGTAACAATGTTGTTTCTTTTCGCCCGGTTCTCAAGGTCGTCGGGCTTTTCTTCCAGACTGGCCAGCCGAGCGGAGTCCGTTTTATTGCTCAATGCATCCTTTACCGCCTCGACTTCTTCATTTGTAAGTTCAAGTCCTTTCTTTAAGTCGTTGATCTCACCCGGTTGGTTGGCTGTTTTGGACTCCAGTTGTTGAAGTTTTACACACAAGACATCATGGCGGCTTTGGCTGTCAGAATCAAGCTTGTCTATTTTCACCGCCAAACTTTTGACCAGTTGGGTAATTCTTCAAACTTGTTATTAGTCGGAATTTCTTCTTGTAAATTGCCTTTTCCTTTCCTTGAACGTAAATGTTTGTTCATGCTCGCCAGGATTTTAAAATTTTAGGAGCGGAGCACGGAGTGACGGGTCCTCACGCTTTGAGAGTGATGCTAAAAATCTGAATAGCAAAGTTACTAGAAGAGAAATGCTCTCTTATCCTTCGAGGTGTTAATTCTACTTCACTTTCAATTATCTTTTCAGAGCTCACCAAGTTATTGTAGAGATGGTCGTCAAAGTGAGCGAACGACAGGAACTAGCTTGTTTACCAAATGACACTTCCGACTACGAAGAGGCGAAGTCAAATGGAACTCGTTTTTACATTGCAGCTCAGTTAAAAAGAAGTGAACTGCCTGCGGAGTTCATTCTAGGCGATGGAAAATTATACGGTGGTTATGCAAATGCTCCCTTGCAGCCAGAGACACAATACAAGGCGTACTTGAGAGGAGTAACCGAGCATAACGGGGTAAGCCTTTCATCATAATAGTCAGAACCATTTCATTTAAGACAATGAAGGTTTCGATCAACTTTCGCCATATGGTACTTACATGAACGGTGTGACCATTTTCAAACTCAGCTAAAGTTAACTCATCCGATGAGATTCCAGTTATCTTGTTTTTTTTGGTTCCTTGAGAGTGTTTCGCAATTTTTTAACTTGTAGTACGGATGTGTTTTACCATTTTTTCTGTCGTTTCTGTAGAAATCGCTTTTTGGAGAGCCAGCCGCGATTTGCCTGCCACCAACGGGTAAAATGTTCTTCTCTCTCTTTTTCTTTTATCTTGTCCTATCAAGTTTGTGGATAAAGATGCAGTCTATTAATGCAATTGTTTGACTGTATGTTATTGTTTACATGCTTTGCCATGTTGAACTTCGAACACATCAGCAAAAACCGAGTAACATTCTTTCATACATTACCCTCGCATAAGGCCACCTGTGAGGATATCCCGGACAATCGGCGTACTTTTAAAGTGAGTAAGAGGGTCGAATTAGTGGAGTTGGGGTAAGGTGTTGCGTTACGAACCCAATTACTCCGCTCGCATTGTTGAATACATGCTGCCTATCTCCTACAAAAATTATAATTAACCTTTGCCAACAGATCCCAAGCAGGCTCGGATCAAAGATAGCTCTTCCTTGGTAGTGATAGTTCTTGCATCCTCGACAGCAGTTTTATTTGTTACGTTGCTCATTTTTGCTGGAGTTTTCATCTTTTGGCGAAGGAAACAGCGAAAAGGTGATTTATTGTCTTACCTACATGTGTACAAAATGTTGGGTATATTTGGTTCGTCTATGCTAAGGCCTCAAAAGGTAAAGTGATTGTAACTGTGACAGCTTTAACAGGTTACTAGTGAAGATTTTGTGTTATCGATTATACATTCATAGCACATATGAATTGAATACTGATGTTCATTATAACATAATATGCCAAGTTATTCTCGCATTTTGATTGGTTGTTACTGATCTAAATGGGAGGACAGATGCATAGAGACGTCATTAGTAACTTATATAAAACAAGTAGATTCCCTGTTGCCGTGCGTCTGTTTAGTAATAGACCACAGATGACGTAAAGATGGGGTGAGAACATCAGTGACACACTCGCCAAACGGCTCGGGTTTCACTATTTTTGGTCCTAGCACATTTTGACGTAATCTGTGATCTACCTTAGGGACCATAGAACGGCAATATGGAATCTATTTGTTAAACATCATGCTGCTTTATATATTGCCGTAAAAAAAGGATTCATTGAAAGACGGGAAATGACCAATCCCCGGCAGAGAGGTTATGAATTAGAACCAAAAATTACTAATCTTGTAATGGGAACAGGGTATGTACTATAGTATTACGGGAATTAAGCCAGTAGTTGTATGGCATTCATCCAACACGTTAAAAGTAACAAAACTGTGGTAACATAGCTTTGTGCTAACTGTTTTTTTTTTTTTTGTTTTTGTCCGAACAACAGATGCAGGACATGTGCCTGTTAACAGGTACGTCAAGTGCTAAACTTGGCATATAATTTAAAACAAAAAAAATGAGAAACAAAACAAAACAAACGAAATGTCATGCGAGTCCTCTTTTAGCTTAGTATCTAATAGGTGTTTATGGGTTCAGACCTCATTATATTTCAGGAGTTGCGACTCAGTAAACATAAAAGACGCGGAATTGCATTGTTGGAATTATAGCTAGTGAACTTTCGAAAATGTAACGACTTAACAGCCATTGCAATGGCTACAAGCTTCATTACATACGATCATTAAAAACCCTTGCTTTTAAAGCAAGGTCATGCAAGGATAAGAACGGCAACAGAGAGTTTGAGCACTAAGGGAAATATCAGATTGTTAATGGTTATTTTCTGTGCATCTGTTCTTAGATATCACATTGCTAACGGGAACCAACCTGATAATAATGATCCAGATGGTTCGTCGTTGAATCCAGCAAATGCAGCGAGACAGCTTGGTTTTGTAGATGAAGCAGAAACTGCTAACAATGAAAACAGAGAGGAGTGTAGATACGCCATGTTAAATCCCCGTACAATGACGGTAATTCCAGTGAGCTTTTTGAAATATTATTATATTCTATAATATTATTATTTCGTGAAAGAACGTTAACTGTGGATAAAATTATATAAAAACTAAATCTCCTTGTCGTCGTCGCTGTCACTATCACTGTTTGTTCTTATTCTTATTTTCTGGCTTCTTCATACCTAATGGCAAATAGTATTCTTCTTTCTCCTTCTCCACCCCTTCGCCTTGCTCAGTTCCTCCTCCTTCTGCTGATCTTTCTCTTCCTCCTTCTCCTGCATGCTCCTCCTTATCTTTTTCTTCCTAATCTTCGTCCTCTTCTTTCTCTTCTTCGTTCTCCCCTATGCCTCCCCACCTTTCCTATTTGGCCAGTTCCTCCTTCTCTCCCTTCTCTTCCTCCTCGTTCTTATATTCTGTTTCTCGTCTTTCTCCGCCGCTGTTGTTTTTCATCCTTCCCTTTTTCTCCTCACCTTACTCCCCTTCTCCTCCTCGTTTTCCTCGTTTTCCTCCTTCACCTCCTAGGCCTCCTCTTCTTCTTCCTCTTCATACTCCTTCGCGTACTCTTCTTTCTCTCTTGGTCATTGTGTTTTTATAATTACTTGTCGTGTACATGTTGTCCTGATTATGATAGGTTTTCTGTACCCCTTACGGCGTTTTGTTGTTGTTGTTGTTGTTGTTGTTGTTGTTGTTGTTGTTACAGTTATATACTTCGCAAAGATGTCTCATAACTCACCAAAAGGTCTTTCGTCTCGTAAATATCGCTTTAAAATAAATCGCCTAATTTGTCCCTGAATTGTGCTCCGTTTAGTCTGGTTACCACTCCTGATTCATTCGATTGACTTATCGCTCCAGCTGATTAATTGATTGCATTATTGATTGACTGTCTGATATGGTGTAGTTCAATTGCTCTAATGTATTCCACAGGTGCCTGGGGATAGTTCCTACACATTGCTTGACAAAGGAGACAGTGTCAATGAATCGTCTACAGCTAGAGCTGCTATTCCTTTGTTACAATCCGATGATGAGCAACCCATATATGTCAATCAAATGCCTTCTTCTTATTATGAGGAAATTTAACTCCGATGTATCGAAAGAAAAGTTGATCTACTCACTCTCCATGTTTATATTAGTCCTATTGTGAAGAAACTCAAATAACGATTGCGTGACTGTTTGTGGTATGTCGAGAATTGGCCAGGATGGAAAACGATCGGTTTTTTAACGCTTCGGCAGGTTTGGCTTGAAAGGCAAATTGACCGGGAGTGACAAAAGGCAGCTGTATTCTGTGATAATAGGTTTTTTGGCCTGGGAAAGCACTTCTGTAAAAACCTGGGGAAACTCTCTGGCTGCGGCGGGGATCAGTACCGGAATCTGTTACAGGGAATACGGGATAGTAGTATCCGGCGTCCCACCACCGGGGACGTCACCGAAGAAAAATTACAAAACACCTGTATATATGCTAGACCCTAAAAAAAAAAATGATCTAATATTTAGTTTAGTAATCCTAACTGCTACTGTCTGCCATTGAGCTTGTTGTTCTAGGCTATCCCATCATAGGCAAGTCAGTTATTCTGCTCGTAAATATTAACTACTTACAACTTCAGGTAGGTCTCACTACAAGAAGTTGTATGATAATAGAGATAGATAAGTGGTTACCATGGTTATTGAACTTTCACTTAACTGCCAACTGTTGGCTTTTTATGGTTACGAATATCAGCAAATTCTCCCCTCACAACTCATTGGCTGCTAGTGCCGTAAGACGGACATCTCCTTCCAGGTGTGGTACTTGCAACTTGATTGTCTGTGAGATGGCAGAATATTTCCCCGGTTTCAAGGAAATAGTAGCAAACTTAAGCAGCGACGCTTTTGAGACGCGGACGCTAACCGGAAGTTAAAAGTTCTCGTTCCAGGTGGCTTTTTGGTCAGCACAGTTTGGTTTAAAATACAAACACGACGACTTTGCAGTTGATCCCATGGCGTCCAAAGCGCTCCAGAATTAGCTCCATTCCTCTTCTGGTTGCCGTCCGCGTCCCAAAAACGTCGCTGCTTAAGTTCGCTTATAACCTCTTGAAGTCTTAACTGAGCCCGCGTATTCATTCCAGCAATGTTGCTAAGTAACGTGGCAATTTCCAATCTCCTACCTATCGAGAACAACGCGAGGAACTGAAATCCAGTTAAGCCGTCCTAGTAATATTAAAAATTTTATATGTTGCGTTAAGGGTACCGTATATATTTTGTTATATAGTATAGAATTAATAACACAATTTATTTTTACGACGTTTTGTAGTGTAGCAAATATCAGAAATATCGAAAGATTTTAAAAGCGTTTGCTAAAAAATTTTTCCCACGCGTAATTTCCATTTGAGAGTATTCTCTAAATTTTGAATGAATTTTGGTAATGGGGAAATAACGGCAAAATATGCAGTAATAGTTATGTGAAGCAGGTATACTTTAGTATAGGAATATAATTATAATAGGGGGAAATGTAGAAATAGGTGTGTGTGTGCGTGTGTGTGTGTGTGTGTATTACAATAGGTCAAGACTGAACGTCCAGCTTCTCGTTGTAATGTTAATTAAATAATGCTCCTGCAATAAGATACTTAACAAGTTATGAGAAAAGGGAAAAAAAATTAAACTAGGGGATATTGTGTCCTAATGTGCTGTACCTCCAAACTCGACGGCGGTTGGCTTTCTCTTCTCAGTGATTATAAAATTAACACAAGCTCAAGCAAGCTCTACCCTGAAGGCTCCGACGCCAATCCAGTACCAACGTATAGGGGCGAAATTTGCGTCGCTCCCTCCCTTCCCACCCCACACTCCCCTTCCCGCTACAGATGTCACATGCTAAGCTGAAATTTTGGCCCTTTTCCAAATGTAACGGAAGCTGAGGTCGAGACGGATTTTGTGACTGGTAATCTTTTGGTCATTTTCCATTCCAGAGCTGACCGTGTTGTCAGCCGTCTGAATTAAAATCCATGTAATACTTCGCATTTTTCCCGTGTAGCGAAACTTTATTGTTGCCTGTTTGTTTTGGACTAAGTCCGGAAATCCTTCTAGGAATCACACAACACCGTACAGCACTTAAAATTCGATCACATTTAAAATGTCGACAAACTGCTGAAACTGTACGTCATGCGATAAAAGCGTGCAATGATTATCACGGTAAAGAAAGATCACGCAGAAGAAAGGAGACTAGAAACTGAATTGCTAAGTAATCATTTTAAAACCACCCGTGTCAACAACAGTGTGAAACTTGTTCCTTTGTGCTGAAGGAAAACACGTACTCCACCCAAGTCAACTGAGGCCCCATCCACAGATAGCCTGAAATGTCAGTCATCTCCGATCCCGCCCTCAGGCAGGCTGAGGGCGGGAGATGACTGACATTTCAGGCTACGTCCCCACTACACAGGAGAAATTTCAAAACGGAATTTTCACTCTAAAAACGCATCAAATATTTTACGTCCACACCACGCGGGGGGAAAATTGAACACGCAACAATCACCGGTCATTCTGGATTTGTGTTAGAGGAAAACTCGGGCAGGGCCGGAAATCACATGATTATCGTGACCTTATCGTTTTCGGAAAGCTCCGTTTTCAAAATGATTTCCGTCCACAATAAAACGCAAAGCCAGCGTTTTCAAATTCCTCCAGTTTGAAGAACGTTTTGTTTTCGTGACAGATTAGAGAGGACGAAAGGCCTAATCGTAGAAATATACCCTGATCCCAGAGGTTTATCTTGATTTTTCTCCGCATGAGAGAGCCGCGACAGAGCGACTCGTGTTCGCCGCTTCGCGGCTCTCTCACGGCTCTCATGATGCGGAAAAAAATCGAGAAAAATATCTAGGACCAGGGTAGTAGAAATAAAGCTGCGTTTTCAGATTTCTCCGGCGAAGTATGGACGGGGTCTAAGCTCTCCGCTTTCCAGTGTTTTGTTTTTTGATGAATATGTGATACACGTCCCCGTAAGATATGAAATCCACGACATGATTACTCGGTAATTTTTCTACTGTTAGCTTCAGCAAAACAGGAGGTGCAAATCTGTGATGACATCACCTGGCTCTTTCCGTTTCTCTGCCACGCCCGCAGCGTAAAGATGACTTCATGGTGATCAAATTCCTCTAAATATATATACAGTTTTATGCCGTCTGGCTGGGAGATATCGGTATTGATTTACCATTCCTCTGAAGTATGGACGTCTCTTATTCAGGCAGCTTCTTCTTGATCGGGATTCTTCAGCTTGTTTGTCTTCAAGGTACACTTATAGCGGCGGGTGAGTGTTGAATTCTTGCTAAGTGTGGGGAACACTTATTTTATTTCATGATAAGCTTCTCCCATCATGGCGGTGAAAGGAATATTGCTTTACAACATGAAACTACGTCGCCACAATAAAGGCTATATCAGCTCTATGATACGATCTTATTTCGAGAGAGATTGAATATGTTGAACTCCGTGACATACAACAACAACAACATTTATTACTTATATTGCGCTTTTGACATGCAGTTAATCAAGATTATTGAAAGTAAATCAATCCGTACTTGGCGCTGAGACTGCTCTTTCGCCCTTTTGTCTGCGCGGTTTCTTTTTTTTTTCCTTTTTTTTATTTTGTCCATCTCTTTCTTTAATCCCTTGCCCGGAATCTATATTCAGAAATCAATGAAATGCAGCCGTATATATTCCAAGCTCGGCATATTTGCCTGGCTTAAACGGAGAAACTCGAAAGATCTACATTTTTAAAATGTAATGAATAGTGATCTGCTTTAACGCTCAAGGAAGTAATGTGGTTGTTAATATTGAATAATCTGAGACGTAAAGATTAATACGAGGATTCGCCTGGAGGTGGTTTAATGGATAGCCGAGAACTGGTAACCGAGAAATCGCCGAATATTTAGCTGATTGGCCCAAATTAAAGCAACAATATTGGATCTTTAAATAGTAACAATTTGATGCCATAACAATTTTTAAATAGCCGGATCTTTGAGGTTAACCTGGCAATCATTGAGGGCGCATTTTTGCTTTTGACAAAAAAGGAAAGAAATGGAATTAGACCAGGCCGCTGAAAGAAAACAAACCTCGCTAAACCGCAGGGTCGAGCAGGAAGTTTAACGCTCGTGTACCTTCACTCCATTAAAATGGACAAGCTTGACGAGACAACTTGACAGAACGAAATAACAACATAAAACATAAGTTAAATATAAGAAGCACGTTATGTCGCCCCCAGGATTTCGCGCGGCTATTTTTTTCTCGCGGTTTTCTTTCGCGTCACGCACGACCGCCTAAGCGAAAGAGGGACTACTCGAGTCTAGTTGTGTCGTTATGTTTGCAATGCGAACATCCTGACACACAGTGTAATGACATAATAGCAACATAACAGCATGAATATAACAACATGAGGAAACAGAAACTAATCTTTCCCTTAGGTCTTTATGTCGATGTTTACAGTATCGACGTAAGCGATTACATGTTGTCATGTCAGTAAAACTGTACTATTAAACCTCATTTTCTCGGTCCGTACTGTAAATTTTCTCCGTTCGGATTTATGGTCCAATTAAAAAGCCCGAAGCGCACGAGCGATAAAACCGAGCGGAAAAAGCGAGGTTACTTACAGTACGGGAAAAAAAAAATTACATTAAGGACCGAGAAAAGGAGGTTGGTAACCCTTTTATTATATCTCTGTTATGTGTCTGAGGATTCCGGAGACGATTTCTATTTACGCGGAATGGCTTTAAATCGGACTGAAACGAGTAAAACGAGTAAAATGAGTCAATCGCAATCATAAGTCATTAGCACGCCTAATACACAATTTAAAGATAACGAAAGTTTTAATTTTTTCTTGCATGAAAGTTAAAAGCAGTTTGCGATACAGTTTGGCAACAAACGCAGCTTGAAATTTTTAGCGGGCTGTACAGTAGAATACAGCGCACGTAAATCCCAGCGCAAACTGAGAGATGTGTGATTTAACCAGTCAGCAAGTTTCTTCCTTAGGTTTGGGTTTTTCTGGGTGAGTGGCCATGGCAAACGTGTTTACATCCTTGTTGCCATCCAATTCAGACCACGTGATGATGCATTTGGGGATATCTTGAGAGGTTACAATTGAGCAATATTTGTCACATGCAACTGATTGCATGCTGAAGTATGTACAAAACAGAGCAAATGTAACCTCCCAAATGAATAATCAGGTGATCTGAATTGGCTGGCAGCAAGGTCGTTTACACGTTAGCCACATCCCTCTATTTCCAGCAAGAAATCGCAAGATGAGCAGACGTTTTAAGGAAAAGATTCTTATTATAGCATTCACCCTGACTCGCCCTGAGTAACAGTCATATTCTTTTTAGAGTACTAGTAAAAACAACATGGTCTTCTTTGCCTTGCAGCACAGAGACACAGCATCGTGATCACGTCCCACCCACCAAGGTCAACACTTATTTCACAGCAATCAACACGGGTAACGCCGAGCACGACAACCAATCAGTTAAAGAGCTCGAGAAAGACTGTTGTATCGACCTCGGCAGCAGTAACAAGTACACAAACTGCTGTTGCTGTTACTGGAAGTAAGTGTAAGAATTAAGTTGCGCGTGTGCAGGAAATACTCAGTGGACGTTCCACTAGGCTAGTGGAGTTCTGAATAGACCAGTTTACAGTTGTCTGCTCGGTGACCTGGCCTTTGGATGCCAGCGAGGCTGGAGTTGACCTTGTTTTGAATACAGACCTCACTCACTGCTAGTCAACCACTCAACTAGTCAAATCCTTATCAAAAATCTCTAGCCAGCGATGCAATATTGTACCCGAATTTATTCACATTACACCTTCGGGGTGGCGAGGGAGGGGGCGGGGGGAGGGGGGTTAGCCAAGGCCAGCCAGCAAATTTCTTCCTGAAGTTTGGATCCTTAATTTTGTGCATGTGCCCTTGCACATTTACCCTGACAAGTCCAAAGCTGCAGTCATACACAGAAAAAAAAATAATAATAATAATAAAATCGGTCTTCTTTGCCTTGCAGCCCAGACAAACAACATCGGGATCGCGTCAATGCCATCATGGGCATCACTTTTTTCACAGCAATCAACACGGGTAACGCCGAGGACGACAACCATTCAATTAACGAGCTCTAGAAAGACTGTTATGTTGCTCTCTGCAGAAGTCACACGTACACAAACTGCTGTCGTTGTTACTTCAAGTAAGTGCAGAAGGTTGTGCTTGCGCAAGAAATACACAGTCGACAGTCCACAGGAGCTAGGGTAGTTTTGAATTAAGGAGGGGGGATTTTGGCAAAGGTCTCCCGTTTTCCGCTAGCGTCCAGTTTTCTCGCGATTCTATCCGCGCGTTCGACGATCGAATAAAAATACAGGAAAGTAGAGGGCTGTGAACAGTCTACTTCAAGTCTAGAAAATACATTCTGATCCCGGAGGCTTACTTACCTCTTGTTTCTTTCGACGCAAAGAAAGTTGTCCGCTGACTGAGCGGGACGTACAGATTTAATAGAGACAACAAGAGAGAAAGAAAACCAAGCTGGTTCCAGGGCAAAGAACCAAAATTTCTACGTAAATGATTTACACAAAGATTAAATGCAGGCTGGAATGAACCACAGCACTATCGCTCCTGACTGACTGACTGACTGACTGACTCTGACGGACTGGCTGACTGACTGACTGACTGACTAACTGACTCACAAACTGACTGACTGACTGACTGACTAACTCACTGCAGGTGGTTGACTGACTGTACTGAATGACTGACGGACTGACGGACTGACGGACTGAAGGACTGACGGACTGACGGACTGACGGACAGACGGACTGACGGACTGACGGACTGACGGGCTGACGGGCTGACGGGCTGACGGGCTGACGGACTGACGGACTGACGGATTGACGGATTCACGGACTGGCTCGCCAATCAACATTTGGACAGCACCGACTAGCTACAAGCTGTGTAGGAGATACATTGGGTGTTTTTCTTGGCAGGGAGGGGAAACTACCTGTAGTATTGAGGCATTAAATGGGTGACCAGTAAAGCCTACTTGTAGCCTCGAATATGGAAATCTTGAGGGTCTTCTTTACAAATTTACCAGCAAGACGCGGCGTTTATTCACGGGAGCCGACATTTCAATCGAACCTGAAAGATTAGATGTTTTCTAGTGAATTTCGTTTTGTCATGAAGAAATTTTTTGATTAGGAGTGTGAGAGAGAAGATATTGAAAAGTTGGAGCTAATTTAAGCTAATGTAGCAAAAATAATATAGCTCTCAAGGTTATAATGAGTGACATGCAAGTAAAAATAACAGACCGCCACGCTGGATGTCATTTCAGACACAAAAATAACCCTATGACCGGAAATCGACGTAGACTTCCGTTTGGACGCGCCCGTCTGAAACGTGATTGGTCAGTGGAAGAATGGTCACTTGAAGTCACATGTCTAAATAGTCACTTCCCGTTTTCAAGAAGGTAACTTCAAGAATGACTTTCAGTTAACCCAGCGAATCGTAAGGAAATAATGGCGTTTTTTACGAGCTGTATGACCCAACTATCAGCCGTGTTCCTATTATTCATCTACACCTTCCTCACGAATGCAGGTAAAAAAGCCTTATTCTGTATGATAACGCGGTGAATTGTTTATTAGCGTGATTGTCACATTATGGCGATTCTGGAATCGCGTCGAAGCTCGCTCGTTTCATTCTGATATTTTGCGATTTGTTTGGATGGAATGGTTGCCGTGGGCTTCGATCAACGCTTAGGCTCTATCGAGTGTCTCTTATATAAGACCTCAAATAAAGAATCTGCCAGAAAACATGATATTTGTATATTGTGACCGTGTAAAAGCTTTTAGTGGAATGTCATTGGCGTAGATGTCGATTGACTTAGCGGAGTTATCTTTGAAAATCTTGAATAAAACTGTCGCTTTGCAAGCTCTATATCTTGTATATTTTCTGCTTGAAGCTGGAATCATGTGTATTTTGTACAAAAACACAACATAAGCCAAGTCGTTTGACGTAAACGATCGAGCGGTCATTTTGCCAAAATATTTGGTTTGTCTCACGCTACAAGGGTGCTCATAGCTTTTTTAGTTGCTTGTGTCGCAATCTTTCTTTACTTCTTCGATGAAGTTTAATTTAGTGTGCGAAATCTTTTAGTTTCGTCAGCCAACCGTCAAGGACTTCGAAAATAAAAATAAATCGTGGAAGAAATATTGTGCCTATGGCGTTTGCTGGGCAAATCGCCAAGAAAATTACAGCGAGCCGATTATTTACCACTGAGACCATATGGAGCACGTAAACCGCTTTTGTTTTTTAATTGATTTTGAATGAACAACTTTTGTGTCGATAAACCGCGGGCTAGTCTGTGAATTAAGGAACCTCATGGCGCAAAGATATCGAAATTTTGCTTATCCGCGACTTCAAATTGTAGAAATTCCAAGAAAATGTCTGTTGATCTTACATGACACTGTACTGTTCACATGAAAATCAGGAAGTTAAGTAGATCATCGTCGCGATTGGTATTAGGCTTAGTGGATTATAAGAGAAATGGAGTAAGTTTTATTAGGTTTGTGATGTGCATATTTTTTTAGTTAAAAATGAAAGGAAAAAATGTCGAAATATAAGTGTGCATGTAGATTAAGTTCTCTTTTGTGACATACATAGAGCAGTAATCTTAATACAATCTTAATAAAATGTACAGAAAAATTGCCAATCGGTACTTAATCATTTCATGTAGTATACCTAGTGTATTAAAATCGATCAAATGTTCCGTAATCAAACCCAACAAAACTTCAATCCCTGAACTGATCTTGATTGTGGGTTTGGGAATCCAACAACATCAAACTCACTTAAATTCCTCTGGCCAATCAAACTCAATTAGATGTTCGATAATCAAACCTTTAAGTAATCAAACACAATCGAACTCTTGAACTTTGATTGGGATCTATTACTGAATATCAATTGACTAAGCCAGGCATTCAAACCCAGTTTCAAAAGGTTTCTAAGTTAGTGTGGTCTTGAAATACAACAACCCAGGGGTACCCACATTATTGAAATGTACTAAGTTTGTTGATATTTGTGTGTTCTTTTTTTCTCAAACCAAATCAAATTGATTGAGTTCAGTTGGTGTCACTGAGTTTGGTAATTGAACTCAGCGGCGGGATCAAAGGTAGCTGCCAGCTCCCCTCCTCCCCCCCTCCTGCAGCAAACAGATGGAGCTTGATTGTGTGTGATTGTCAAACAAATCGCAAAACAGCCAAACCATTGGAATTCAATTGAGTTTGAATGGGTTTTTGTTGTTCAGTTTGGTTCTATTGATTACGCCAGGTTCATCTGCAATTCTCCACTGGAGTTGATTGCATAAATTCTGATAAACGTTGTGTGACGGAGTATGTTTTGATAAAACATTGAATCATTGTATAATTTTATATTTTACATGCACAAGGTCTTTTCTTTTTATTACTCTTGGCTTGTGGCAAAAAGGGGTTACTCTGAACTGCATTCATGGTTATTTAGTGTACTTGTTAAACTCTAATGAGATAAACTACATGTATGTAAAATCAATTTCTCTTTTTTTCTCTTTTTTTTTTGGCAGGCACACAAGCTTCCAGTGGAGGTATGACTTCATACATTATTATGATTCAGACATATACATGTACATGTGCATGTACATACATGTATCCCATATATGTCAACTTTCCTGGTTGGTCCGGGAATTTCTCAGATACAGGCCAGTCTATCCCCTGGTCTCCCATTTGAGTGACATCAAATCTCGGGGCAGAGCTTATTTTTGTAGAGTTTTGTTTTGTTTTGTTTTGTTTGTTTCTTTGTTTGTTGTTTTTTCTGGGGGGGGGGGGGATTTTTGGATGTTTGATGCATTTTTGTGTTGAATCAAAGGGCTGGAGCTCTATACATACATGTATATTACATGTACTTTTTAACAGTCTGTTCATTGTAAAAAGATATAAAAATTTATGATCTCCCAGATTTCAAGTTTTTAGGCTGGCATCTCTGCTGTGTCACTGTGATTTCCTGTATTCAGCAGTGCAGTCTGCTTTCTGTATATTTTACTGGAAACAGTTTCCTTTCACCTGCACATAAATCTCTTTATTTGAGTTCAGTGGAACCCCCTCCTTACAATGGCCTTGTTCATCTGGCCACCTTGTTATTACAACCCAAGATTCATATGGTGACATTTACATTGTGCAATTTGTGTCCTTTGCAATACATACAGTGGAACCTCTGGTTACGACCACCTCTTGTACAGTAAGAGATCACCTGAACTCTCCTCAGCGACCAGTTTTCCAAAATACCAATAGTTGAAGCCAAATCACTGTATTTGAAACCTCTTGTAAGCGACCACCTCTCATAGGCAACCGTGACCACTTTTAGAGCTAAAATTTTGAAATTGTATTGTTTTTAACTTCCCATAAGCGACCGCCTGATAAATGACAGAGCAGAAATTGGAGAACACAGCGTTTTAACATTATGGCATTCCTGGGTAAAACAAGAGACGGAAATTTATCAATGAGAAGTACTGGATTTTTTCTCAAAATTCTAACTCTTCACGTGAATAAGCATTTTAAAATGCACATACACTGTACTCTGATTAGTCTCAAAAGAGATGACCTTTAACGTCTTAAAATTACCATAATGCTAATGAGGCAAAATTTTGAGCCAATATGGTCTCTCTCATATGTGACCACCTCCTGTAAACGACCACTTAGGCTTGACATTTTGGGTGGTCGCTTACAGGAGGTTTGACTGTAATTTAATTTTTCATATTGATGTTTGTATATATACATGTAACCATCAGGTTGTTTTTCATCAGCATTTGGCATGGCAAAAAGAACCATTCATGACAGGGATATCACAGCATCATCAGAACTGGATTCTGACTCATCTGCTTTTCATGCAAGAGTAAGAAACACAAAAGCATGGATTCCCAGGTCAGATGATAAACATCCATGGATACAAGTGAATCTACAGTATAGGAGAAATGTGACTGCTATTGTTACACAAGGCTTCAATGGTTCTTTTGTTAAGTGGTATTATGTGAGTTATGGTGATGATGGAAGTAACTGGATGAACTATACTGTTCAAGGAAAATTAAAGGTACATGTATTTGATGTTGAGATGAATATCAAGTTAAAAATAACAAAATTTAATGCTTTTCAGGGTGGAATATATATATTTTTGCTTTTGTTTGCAAGAGTAAAAAGACTGTAATTTGCAAATTTGGAAGCATATTGTTGTTATTGAGGTTGTGTCTTGTAACCGAGTATTTGGGAGAAATTTACAGTTTGTAAGCTACTTTACACTGTCCTATGGTGTCAAAAAATTAACGGTGTGCCTTATAACCAAGTGCGCCTCATGTGCAACTTAAAAAATGCAGAATAATAACTTGTCACACATGTTTCAGTTTTAGTTACAGTACTTATTAAGCCTCATGTAGATGTGTTCCAGACACATGACTGTACAAATTTATGTAGATCTATGTACATGTACTTGTACATACATACATGACTTTGTGCAGATAGAGCTCTAGATTACACTGTACTTATTCTTGTAAACAATTTACACTGTAGAATTTATGTAACAGTTAAATTTATAACACTCAAACCAAGTGAAGTGTACCCCTCAAGGTTACACTCGTCTGATTATTGACTATTTGAATATTGAACCCGCTAATCGTTTCAAGAACGCAATAATGATGATTGATTATTTGAATATTGAACTTGCTAGCCATTTCAAAAATCAATGTTAAACCCATTAGCCGTGTTCTTGGAAGGACTAATGGGTTCAATTTTCCAATAATCAATTCATTACAACCCTCCAAGTTGCGACCATTTTAGTCGCCATGGCGACTAGAATTTTGGAGCTGGCGACTAAATTAGAACCCAAGTCGCCAGCTCGGCGACTAAAATTAATGTGACCTATTCGTCAGGAGCTTGAGCGGACTATCATCTGGGGCGAAAAGAAAAACGTTCTGAGCATTAAGAATTCACTTAGCAAAGCTAGTTGTTGTGGGATTTTAACCAACAGAAATGGAGACTGAATAAAATGAAATGTTACACGGTAAACAAAGATCAAGGAATTGCATTCAGTTGAGCTTGGGATGCGACGAAATTCGTTCAACTCGACTGAACTTTGGCACGTGACAATTTTACCTGGAAGCATGAGACAACGCACACAATCCGGTCATTTGCCATCGAAAAGAAGAGGAATTGCAAAAGCTTGGAAAGCTCGACGGTGACAGGATCCACAATATATTTGAGAAACATCCAGATGTATTTGAGAAATGTATTTTGTTTCAGTGGACACGAAAATACTTGACTTTACAGCAAACTTGATAACACAAGCACAGGAGATTCTATAAATAAAAAAACTGTGATGAAAAGCGGCTCGCAGTTGTAAATAAATTTCACTTGTGTGAACGAACCTGGGTTTATTTTTGAATTGTCAAAGATTTCATCAAAAAATATCCATCTTAGTGATTGCCCTAAAACTTGTGAAAGTATTTTCGCGTTGAGTATTCGCGTTCCGCGGTTCGCATATTAAATTCAAACGACATTATTAGAGCGTGAACTTTTCTGTCCATTTCAATACAGTCTTTAATTTTCAGATGAAGCTTTATTTCGTTTGCTTATTCAAGCAGAAAATGAGGTTGAACATTTAAAAAAGATAATAAGCGATAAGGTAAAAATAGTGTTCACTTTATGGTCTCAGTAAGAATTTGATGCCGCCTCGATAAACATTGGAAAACTTTCCGCCATTCAGCTGCGAATGAGGCTATCTTATTTTAATTTGGTATAATCTGTGTCCTTTGCACTGCTCCTGTTGTGTGAATTATAAATGATATACACAAATATTTCTGTGTTTTGTGAAGCGACTTTTTTTCTTAATTTTCATTTTCATTTGATCATCAATCATTCCAATAAAAGCATATTTGAATCAACATTAGGTAGTTCTTTCACTGAACGGGACTTCAATTTACTTGGTGGTTCAAGGAAAATGTTATTAATAATACAGTTAGATAATAATAAGATTATTATTTATTATTAATTATTAATTTATGCATATATTTTGGCGACTAAAATTTTTCACTGGCGACCAAACCTGAACAGTCAGTGGCCAAATGGCTACTAAAGAAAAAAGTTAACTTGGAGGGTTGCATTATTGCTTTCCTGAAACGACTAGTATTTTCAATATTCAAATAATCAATTCATTTATGTAATCTTGAGGGGTACACTTCACTTGGTTTGAGTGTGATTGTACACGTATGTATTTATGTACATGACTGAACATTTAACATTTTAGCTCTCACTTGTTTCTGGGGAGGAAAATAGGATGGGATGCTGATGTGTCCCATAGACTGGGAATTAGAGAAGAAGAAGAAAGACTAAACAATCACACGTGTGTGTACGTGTACCCTCATTAGACCAAAGTCAATTCTGTTCATCTTTAGAGAGGTCATTAACTGGATAGCTGCCACTGCCACTGCTACTGCTAAGGGTTAGGGTTACGTTTATTAACAATCATAATTATATTAAATTTGTTTACTTTTTTAAGATATGGATAGGCAATGTTGCTGATAACCAGTCCAAAACAGAGGTTTTCAGTCCTTCGATTGTGGCACAGTACATAAGGTTGCATCCTACAGACTGCTCTAACCAGTGTGCACTGAGATTGGAACTTTATGGCTGCAATATCACTGCAGGTAAGAGAAGAGATGTATGAATACATGCGTGTACATGTTATATTCCATGTACACATGTACATGACATTATGAATATGTACAACTAGGTGTTTCTTGTGTTAAGTTAGAACGAAACAAAACTAGGAACAAAATCAGACTGATTTTGTATTTAACACTGTGCTGGGTTTACATGTATATTCACCTCATAAAATACAAAATGTAGCCTATTTGGTTGCAGACTAAAGGTCTTTTAGATTCATTACAAATGGTAACGGCAAATGTCTTCGGGGCTGGTGACCTGAGATATTTGCATGCATGTAACACAACTGGTTGAGTTGAATTATTCCTAATATCACTTAAAGTGCCACTAACCCCCAAAATTGTTTTTCGCTAAATATAAATCTCCTTCTTTTCCTGATCACCACTGCGAAAAAATTATCATTGTAGCTATTTTTGTTAATTTTCTATGAATTTTCAAAGTTTGAAAATTGGCCTTTTCTATGTTCACGACCGAGGAATGGGAGAGAATGGGATGAGTTAGCTCCTGATGTCATTTCATGAATAACAATGTTTTGCTTCTGAGAATCTCTGAATATACAATGCAGGGTCTGAAATTAACTTTTTTAGGCAGGCGCCAACTGGCGACTGAAATTTTTTTTTCAGTCACCATATGGAAAAATTTGGTTGCCAAAAAGTGTCAATAAAATTTTCCTTCGCAGCGAAACAGAAACCAAAATTTTTGGTTGTCAGACGGAAAATTCTGCTCGCCAATTTTTCTTTTAAGAATCGGAACGAGGAGAATCCATTTGGCGCCACAATGATGGCGATTTTGCCACTAACGATAAGATTAAATACAAACACGCTGATTATTTATACACCTACCACTGAAAACCCACGACGAACGAATCGAATACCGGTCATATACGCAGTTTCGTGCAGCAGCCAAATGTTTCAAGTCACTTTTATACCTTCTCTTGTCTCTACCTTTTGGAGAAGAAACGTACCCGACTAAAAACTGCCGTTTGGTTCTTTGCTCTATGTGCAAAACGATCTTTCCTTTTCGCGTTCTGTCAAGACGATCGACGGATCGCCATGTTGAATATCGAAATCTTCTACTAATTTCTTCACGGATGTTCCGTTTCCATTTTGTAATAAATTATGGAAAAAGTTCAGGACATCTTTGGACACCACGTTGCCTGAATGAATATTCATGACGAAAGAACACACGTGGCCTTCTGTGCCCGCAATACGTATGTTATGGGAAACCGCTGGAAAAACATGGCGGTGAAGCTTCGCACTGATCGTAGCTGTGAAACGTTGTGGTACAGTTATAATAACAGGAAAATCAGTTTTATACTTCAAAAGCAGCGGAAAGGTAAAAAATAAGTGACCAATTGGCGGGTGGCTTTGAATTTTATTTTAATCGATTTGGCTGAAAATCTAAGTTTGTGTAATTATCGTGGCTTGAAATAGTTAATCGCCCGCTGGCGACCAGCTGTGAAATTCTGGTTGCCAGTGCAAACTTTTTAGTCGCATTGGCGACCAGGAAAGCGCAATTTTGGACCCTGATGCAATGTAGGCAAAGATGTGATTAGTGCGAGTCAAAATTGTTGCAAAATGCAAGGAAGATTTGTTGTTGCAGGCTGTAGCAATATAGGAAGCTTACGACTTCATTCAATACCTCTATCTTGATGACACTCGACCAGAAGTGAGAAAAAGACCAAAGAAGTGAGCTGATCTGTGCGAGTAGGGATCTTTAATCTCTCCATCAGGTTTGCCGCCACTGTAAAAAGCCAGAGATTCTCATGGCATGTCTATTCTTCTCTAGCTTCTAGTGGAAAGCTCAACATTGTTAAGGTACTGTGTAAGACACAAATTTGGGATCTGACCATTGCGAAGTTCGCAAACAATTCCCCAAGTCCCAGATCAAAATAATGTAGGCTATAGGTGAGAAAACTTTACGGTAAATCAAATGTGGTGTGTTTTTTGTACTCGAAATAGAGAATTTCCTAAACGAATAGTAAACAAAACCCATACATCATGATACTACAAGGCTATTAAGATTGTTGAGGCTTTGAACTGGTGAACTACTGTAGCTATGTATTTGTGGATTTTGTACAGAATCACACACGCGCCGGAGGTCATATTATCCAGCATGTACATATAGACAATTGTTTTGTTCTCTGAGCTTCATCTTTGAGGAACAAAATATATCTCAATTACAAACTTAGAGCGAACCAATCATTGATAAATATATGAGAAAAGTAAAACAAATGATTTAGATTCGACTCTGTACATGTAGCTACTGGTGGAGAAGAAGAAAAGGAATGTAGTTGTCAGTCAACCGAAACGCAAACATCCCAGGTTATTAGTGTACGTAAAATGGTTTCCTTTTTCAAAATATCAGTGAAGTAGAAATAAATTAATTGATACTATACTGAACCTTTTTTTCAAGATCTTGTCGCAGGATTTTCCATAATTTACCTGTACGAAGTATATGCAAATTTGTGTAGCTTACGATGTGTATGTTTGTGCACAGTAATTGACTACACAAACTATACATGTAAATACTTCAGTCGGTCGACAATAACGAAGCAAAAAGTTACCTCACCTTTGGATATTGTTTGCTGACATCTCTGCTTATATCTCTTATGTTAAAACTATTTTCAGTCATTGATCTGGAGAAGCAGGCAGGAGTGGACTTCAACTCCATTGCATTTTAAGCTAGTATTCGGGGGATATTAATGTTTGAATCTTAAAATGTTCCGACACCCCGGAATCTGCACGTTATGTAAAGTCAAATTACCAACTCTTCGTGTTCATCAATTGACATTCTTTAAGAGCTGTAAGTTAACTCTTCAGCCATTATTTGTGCCTTTATAACCCAAATGTACCTGCAAATTGCCGATTTCCTGTCCTGACTTGCAATGCTGTGGGCTCGACTGGTGAGCTGCACTTCGGAATGGAAAAAATATATATATATACATCACAGCCATTCTAATCGTAGCTAGTAATGTTAGATGATAAAGTTCTTTCGCTGAAAAATCTTGTTCATTTTTTGATAAAAATAATATGAATCACAAATAATAATTATGTTTTGACAGCACTCATCAAGCTCAGTCAAATGTCTCTTGAGTCCTTTAGCCTGGTTCCCGAGGTGACGTCACTAGTAGCCCGACCTAGATGCCACTTTGCGTGGTCATAAAAACAGAAAATTGTAAGTTCAAATGCCTGTAGAAACTCAGGGATTTTATCACTCGAGATAATTTTTTGCTGATTGAAGAAGTTGAGGATCACTAGTAGATTTTATTAAAAGAAAAAAAAAAAAAAATGGGGTCAGTGACACTTCCTTCCAAGCTACCAGTTGGTCATGAATTTGGTGTAAGGATGGTTTTTAACCATCCTATTTTGAAACCCAGACCTTCTTAAGGTAAGCTTTTTGCACAGGTTTGTTTCTTATTTACTCTTCATTTTTTTTTTGTTAGGTTTGCCTGGTCAACCATCACCACCCACTGCAAACTCAGTTTCAATGCATGTTATTGATATATCGTGGACCGCACCCAGTGATACAGGTGCTGGAATCACAGGGTACAATGTACAGTGGCAAGTTGTTGGAAAATTAGTGAAAAACCAAAAAGTCATTACAGGAAGTAGGACAGCAAAACTTGATGTAACGCCATACACCGAGTATGATATCCGGGTTAGAGCTTACAACGGGAAAGGAGATGGACCTTGGTCACAGCCACTACGAGTGAGGTCTAAAGAATCAGGTAAGTGAAGCTGCAGTGTTTACATGTAGCTGATCACAGTCATTGTACTGTAACGTTATAATTGCAATGACATGGTCATGGATATCGACTGAGAAGGATGTGTGTATGATTATAAGCCTTGTTAGACTGCAACATTTGTTTACTTTGTTACAAAACAGTAATTGCTACATGTACATGTACGTGAACCAACGAAAATAATGAACTGGGGCTGGAAGAGATGAGCCTTTTTATGCTTAAAAAAAGTATTATTAATGGTAGGGTCAAGATGTTAGTGAGGAGAAATAAGTTAAAGTGGATGTTACAGCATACATGTACTAGCTTTGCCCAAACAAGAAAGGAAAGATCCTTTTTGGGAGCCTTATTCGGTGCTGTCAGTACAGTGTAGGGAGTTTAAGTAACCACGACGGCGACGCCGAGGACAACGTCGATTAAAAAACGACTTTATGTTTTACCTACGAATCTCGCGATACTCTAAAGTCATTTACTTTGTTTATACTGACAAGACTTTCTTGAAACTGAATCTTGGACACAGCGGTAAACTTGAAATAAAAATTAGCCGTCGTTGTTCACGTCCTCCAGACAACGAAGAATTTGGTCATTTCACGTTGTTGTTTTGCCGAGGACGGTAAAGAAATGTCCCAAGAATTATAACGCACGTGCACAGCCATTGTTCTCCTAATCAAACCTGTTGTTTAGCGACGTTCCCGTTGGCGTTTCCGTCGTGGTTTTCTTAAACTCCCTAGTAAGATTTGGCAGCCGCTGAATCTCCAGTAGATACTCTGTTGTCAATTGTTAGCTGTAATGTCAGAATTTTTTTTTTTTTTACTGAAAAAGTTCTCTCTCTAGGGAAAGTGCTTATGAGGCTCTCTTACTGTTTTCCGATGCACCAGGACAGTCAGCTGCTTCAAATAGTATTGAAAGCTCTGCTTATATATGTATCTACATGTACATGTACAAATTCTTAGTGACTACAATTTCCTAATTAGAAGTTTCATTACTGTTTGCTGCACTTGGCATTACAATAATTTACTTGGAATGATACCCTATTGCGAGTAGTCCATTCCCAACTGTTTTTCGTGTACGTTTTCTCATAGTCCCTTCTGCTGCACCTGGTAACCTCAAATTAACGTCCAGTTCCTCTCTTTCACTGAATGTTTCATGGGACGCAATTCCCGAGGAGTATCAACAAGGAAAGCTTTTGGGTTACTATGTGTTCTACAAGATAAAAGGATCTGCAGCAGAGCAGAACAAGACTGTTGGTCCAGCTGAGGTAACATACAAGCTAACAGGACTTGAGTACAAGATCTATGCTGTCAGAGTAGCTGGATACACTGCCGTTGGTGTTGGTAAATCTACTGCTGAACGGAACAAAATTCCCAATGAAGGAGGTTAGGGAAGCCGTGTTTATTTATAGTTTGCCGATAATTATTACAGAGGAACCCCCGGGTGCAAGCACCTCTTGTAATCGACCACCTCTCCTCGATGACCAGTTTTCCCAAAGTTTCCGAGTCAAATCACTGTATTTGGAACCTCTTGTAAGCGACAACCTCTTAAGCGACCGCGATCACTTTTAGAGCTAAAAGTTTGAAATTTTATCTTGTTTTTAACCTCCCGTTTACAAGTGATCACGACCGATAATAGAGTAGAAATTGATAATAAGGTGTTGTAAGACTATCGCATTCCTGGGAAGTGCAAGAGACGGAAATTTCTCAATGGGAAGAATCAGATTTTTTTCTTGAAATTGACTTCACATGAATGATGCACATACATTGTACACTGTATGCTATCAGTCATAAAAGAGATGACCTTAACTGAATGTGTTATAATTACAGAAAATTAGTAATGTTATTATCCAACTGCAGTGAACACCGGCCAAATAACAGTACAAATATACAGCGATATTATTTTTACAGTTATTTGTATAGTAGAAAACCTGTTTGCCGTTCAAGCTAGCGCGCGCACGCAAAACTCTCATACTCTCTCTATTTCATTGATAAATTTATCAACTACAGCAGTCGTCAAAATATGGCACAACTCGTAAAAATATACAGCGATAGTACACACCAAAACTTCTAATAAGATATATATATCCCTCAGCAGTTACCCTATGCTTTATGAGGCAAAACTCTGACCAGATACAATGAATATGGTCTGAGATCTTGTAAGCGACCACCAAGGCTTGACATTTTGGGGGGTCGCTTACGGGAGGTTCAACTGTATCATATTTAATGCGTTATTTTCCGTTGTTCATGTAACTGTTGTTTGTGTGGTTACAAACAGAGACAACTGGTACTATATTTAGAGCTGTCACTAAGTTTCTAAACTGCTTGTAAATAAACATTCATTTCCCAGCCCGTCTGTAAGGTTTGAAACTCCCAGGACCCCCTAGTAACATAATGTATTTTCCTACCGAGTAGAACCTGAATACATGTACACGTACCATGACTGTACAATGTAATTAACGTTTCACATTGATTATTTTCAGCTCCCACACCTCCCAGAAACTTCAAGCTTGTGGTGGACTCATCCACTGAAATCACAGCCTCATGGCTTGAACCTTTAAAGTTAAACGGCGTTTTACGACGTTATGTGGTTATGTATGGCAAAGTAAGAGGTAAACTGGATGGACGACTTTACACTACGGGGAAAACATACTCACTAACACGCCTGGAAGAATTTACGGAGTATTTTGTTCAAGTTCACGCAGAAACATCTGTATCAGGAGCTGCTTCTAATATTGAACAGGCAAAGACTCTCCAGGATGGTAAGTGTCTTCCTTTCCATTTTCTTGGTTTTGAGCGTTACAGTGTACATGATCAAACGTAATTACCGGTAGGCATTAGGAGATGATTGTCTGCATGTAGGCTATTTATAAGAGATGTTACAGAACGCTTTTTGATATCTCTACCGATTGTGTAACCTTTCATCCGACCCTGGCATGCCCGCAGCGCAAATCGTCAAAAACAGACGAAAGTCGCATGGGCTAACCAAACGCAAGGCAGTGTTCCCCCATTAACGCCATCACGAGTTGTTTGTATTTGATGAATAGCTCTGGTTCAATTGCAAGTCGCCACAGTTAACTTACTTTCGTTAGAAACAACGTCATTAACTGCAGTTTTGATTGTTAACCATAACTTCCCAATCCCATACAAATTTGGAAATGGTAATTTTGTTTTTCATTTTCTTTTTGAATGTTCTAATGAAACATTCGGTAAGTTATTAGGAGATGATTGTCTGCAAATTTTGGGGGAAGAGGGGACATACAAATAACCTTCTAAAGAGATATATGTGGAATGTACAGCTGTATGAATGCTTGAGTTTGTTTTACTTGAAACCTCCGCGCACATGCACATTTAGCCTTTGTGTCAACTTTAGATTTTTGATTTTGAGTGTATTTTACCAGCAGTCTTAGTAAAAGATCCTTGTATTTCTTTTGCTAAAGGGATTAGAGGCCTCATTTCATTGTGCACACACCACATAGGCTTACTTACATGTACTCAGTCTGCATATTTACCCTAAAATGTGTTTCTACAGCATAGAAAGAAAGCTGATAGGACTAGCGGATAGCCCAGTGGAACTAGTGGATTCTGTTGATTTTCTTGCCCAGTGGGCAAGTGAAGTTTCCTAGGAAATTATTTGTTATGTAATGACAATAATTTTCAGCCTACAAGTAATTACTAGAGGCACTGTTAAAGGAGCTCAGCCGGTCACGTTATTTTTAGTTATTTTGACCACATACAAAATTACCTTTAAATGGTAGGAAACCTGAAAATAGCACTTTAATATGATAGAAAAACAGCAAAGAGATAATGATAAACCATAAATGAAAAAGGATGGCTAAGGATGGAGAAGATTAACACGGATTACAAACGACGAATTTGAAAAATTGAGGCTAAACTTTTCAACATGCGCGAACCGTGACGTAGCTCCTTTAAGTAAGAGATCACATTTTTGGCACTGGTCCGAATGACCTCGGGAAAGTACACATACATGTACATGTAGTTACAGCTTGCCAAAGTCCGAAAATTAGTTTCCTTTGTACCGAGTTCTTATATTGAAAGTGAATGTTACTGACTTTTTCTGTGATTTACAAAAGCTCCTAGCACTCCTCCAGCCATAGATGCACAAGAAACGAAAGCAGAAGACGCTCACACTATACGAGTCAAGTGGAATGAAATAAACAAGAAAGATCAAAACGGTATCATATTGGGTTACAACGTGTACTACAACGAGAGAGGCCAACTTAAAGAGTTCAGCAAAGAGACAACTGCAACAAATACCATTATCACTGGACTAAATCCATTTACAGAGTACTGCATCAAAGTCACAGGCTACACTGAAGTTGGGGTGTCTCCTCAGGGAAATTGCTTCTACGTCAAAACCTCGGAATCGGGTAAGCTACATGTACAGTGTGTAACAAAAATAGACCATTTCCAAGTCCCTTACTGACTCTTCAAAACACGGCCTGGTACAAAATTGAGGTATCAGAATGAGTTCAACTTTGTGGAGATGAATGTGTGAGTAAGGCAGTTTTTTTTCAGGAATTGAAATGTTTTGCATCAGAACTACAAATAACTGCATGTTAATGTTACGTACATGTTCATGTAGTTTGAATCAGAGAAAAGTGTAACTTGGAGATTGCGAGGCACTGATTTGCTCCAGGAAATGTCAACTAGTACTACTTTGAATTGCATTTTTTTTTTAACTAAAGGGGAATGCAAGTGAGATGAACGAAAAGAATGTGATAAAAACGGACAGAACGCGCGGACAAACAGAAAACCCAACTAAAGAATGCGGCAGCAAAACCAAGGACAGTTTCATGAACTTTACATGTATTACAGTTCTAAATTCTTTACAAACTCTTACATTTTGAAAATGTCATCAATACGTAAATATTACGCTTTGGTTACATATGGTGCTACGAACGTTGGGAG
Source organism: Orbicella faveolata (assembly GCF_042242905.1). Taxonomy (NCBI): domain Eukaryota; kingdom Metazoa; phylum Cnidaria; class Anthozoa; order Scleractinia; family Merulinidae; genus Orbicella; species Orbicella faveolata. The sequence continues at coordinate 13,415,317 of NW_028301564.1, forward strand.
CCTTAAGTTGATGAAAAATGCCAAATGTCACGTAGCCTTTGATGACTTAAGCCACGTGACGAAATGTCACCGAGCCGGAAGTTCAAAGCCACAGTCTTCATTGAGGGTTGGGGCCTGGCACTGGATTTCAATCGTTGTACATGTATCATAGTTCTGTTTTTCTTGGTTTTTTCTTAACATTCTAGGCCCAAGCCACCCACAGAATGTCAAAGTTCAAACTACGTCTTCTGTTTCAATTCGTGTGACGTGGGACGAACCAGCTTTTCCGAATGGAATCATCAAAGAATACATCATTTCTTATGGAACAAGCAAAGACTTCCAACCGTACGAGCAAACAGTGACAGGGAAAACAACGGAACGTGTTCTAGATGGCTTGGACAAGTTCACTACTTACTTCATCAAAGTCAGGGGCAAAACGTCAAAGATGGGAAATGCTTCCAAAATATTGAATACAACAACTTATGAAGACAGTAAGTACTGTGTAACAGCCTTTGGCAAGATAATGGTATGTTTACTGAGTAAATTTTTTTTTTTCCTTTTTAGATGCAAATTTAGCCCTTCCAAATTAAGCTCAATCATTTCTGCACCCCTCTCTCAAGGTTCTTCTTCTGGTCAACACAACTGCTATTGTTATACCTCCCACCTCAAATACGTTTTCCGATTGGAGGAGTACGTGTCACGTGTCATGGGTCAAAACTCAGTAACTCTTAAGGGAATCAACAACTTGAACTTTTCACTCGCACGTGATCAGGTCGTGCACCTCAAATTTGTGTGTGGCAAATTTGTGTGTTAGCCGGCGTCAAGCAAGTAATGTTTTCTCAATTTGTTCTATTTTGAGGGTCTTGCGGAAACAGAACTTACTGTTTCCGGTGGGGCGAATCGTTAAGTGACGAGTGCTTATTAATCGAGCTTAAGAATGACCTGTTCTCCATCCGCTCTAGAAAATACACCCATCGAAAAAACTCTAATTTGCCAAGGGTTTACCTGTATAATGGGATTTTGCGGCGTTTATCTCAGTAGAGGGTCCTTTCTCAAACCTGGAGTTAGGCGAATGGCAGTTTTTCCTAAATCAGCAAATAACACTCTCTGCCTGGGTACAATATACCATTTGAAAGCCGCTGATCAGCTTATTTAATAACTGACATCAGCAGTTATGAAAAAGGTAGTCATTTTTAGAGAAATGTAAAATGTGAAATTGAAAAGCTTCCAACACGTATCAATTCTCAAATATCATAGGTACACCCCTGAACTATAGCTTATTAAGCAGGTCTTAGTACATAGCTTGATGTGAAACAAGTCTTGCATTCCATGTGCATCTCAAAAAAGAAATTGGAAAATAATGTGGGTTGGTCAACCATGCCTTAGATAGTAGGGGGTCACAATCTTATGCCTTCAATGAGCAGATCTTTACAAGGCAATTTTCATGGCAAAAATTCAAAGAATCTCTCAAATATTCACAAAGGTATGCTTGTGTGCCAAATGGCACTCTCAGGGAGTTAAGGGTCATTGTATCATAGAGCCAGTGGTTGTTTCTCAAAGAGCTAGGTTTGTTGCCTGTGCATCATTCAAAATAAGAATATTGCTGCTGTATACCTGCAATTGGAGCTGAGCGCGCATTTTTTTTTAAACATATAAATCTACCTGCGTTTTACATGTATCCCGAATGCCGTTCTCTTATCAGCTGTTTCTCATTGTGTTCTGTTGTATATAGTGAGTAGTCTAGTGGTGTGCGGTTGTTTACAAAAAGGCGGCCGCTGGATACTTTGTGTTTCCGAAGTGTGTGTGAAAAGGATTTAAATATAATTGTTACATAATAATTCTTCATATATCTGCGTATCTACAACAGGCCCCGGACCTCCTAGGCAATTCAACGGACAAGTTATGCCAGATATGGACGTTTATCTCTCCTGGAGAGATCCCGTTAGTTCCAATGGGATTGTGAGGTTTTACTACATCAGAATTTACGACACCAAAACTGGCCAACAGGTGAAAAATCTCGTGAACAAGACTGCAGTGAAACAAGATCGTACCCAGTGGCAATTGATATCCAACCTGAAGCCTTTTACAAATTACACCTTCACAATCCAGGCTGTTACCATCAAACCTGGAGAGATGGCTAACTTTACAGCAAGGACGGATGAAGGAGGTATTTTAATTTATGATTCGTTGCCCTTTTTACAGTCAACTCTTGTTATGATTGCGGACACCCCTAGTTTCATGTTATTAACTTGTAGGGCCCATTTATTTTCATGCATAATCGTATGAACTCTATAACAAAATTCTCGATCATGATTGGTTCTCCAGGCGCCTATTTTTACGTTATCAGTGCGCGATCATGCGGGTGTCCAATTACAGGTCTCTAATTTCGACTTCTTGTTATTTGATACCTACGTGAACGCCAATCGCTCATCAATTACGTTAGCTTCAATGGCATCCTTCTTGATGTTCCCTACAGTTTTACAACGTACGGAAAACACTACTGACTTTTTCCCACAAACGAAGTTGTCAGAAGACTTTCTTAATCTCGAAATTTGTTATTGATACGATTAATTAGTAATTGGTTCTCGTGCCACACGAATTAGGAAGAAATCGGGCTCGTAATGTCAGATCGGCCTCGCGCTGAGCGCTCGTCCCATTTTGAAATTACTCGCCTGATTATTCCCTGAATTGTACTCCACTCGGGCCCAGTACTTTTACTCGTCTTATCATATCCCGTAATACCGGGTTGTCCGTAAAAGCGGGATGTCCGTGATAGGGAGGTTTCCGTAATAGGGGGGTTTCGGTAATAGGGGGTGTCCCCAAGGGGAGAGTTGACTGTATTCAGTTGCTACGCTATTCTTGAAAAAGATACTAGCGACTTCAATTAATGTACATTTATGTGCTGTAATTCTGAATCCCCCAGATCACTCATTTAATACACTTGCTTTCTGCGGCTTGAGACCTTCGCTTGTAATTATATCAAATGGTAAATTTATTAGCCGCTGAACCATCTCGTTTGTTATAGTCCCAAGTCAACCAAGAGATGTCACAGCTAAGCTGGTGAACGATGCCATAGTTGTAACGTGGAAAGAACCACAAGATAACAATGGAATACTCACTAGATATAAGGTGAGTAAAAAGTACTCGAACAACGAGCTCAATTCTCAGTAAAGAACAACAAAATTACGTCAATTAAGATCAGGTATCCAAACACTGTCACCGTTGTGTTTTCCTTTCTTTAAACTTGATGCGTTTGAGAAGACTCAAGAAGAAGGTCAAGAAGCAATGGGTATAGCCCCTCTCACTGTATACACGAAATGTCCTTGACTTAACGCGAGTCTTGCCTACAGTAGTTGTGTAAACCACACCGGAATACCTGTTATCATTAAGGATACGTGCAGGGATGTCCAGTCCTCCGACCTTTTACCTCCACTTTTCCCAAGATATTGGTGCTATTTGTTTTCAATTTTCTACTTCAAGGTGTTCTGCGAGGGCACACGAGACTACAACAGTTCATTCAGAACTAGTATACAAGTGGTAGAAGCTGTGAACGCGCGACGGTCTGTTATAAAAAAGGACGAGTTAAAGCCCGGTACAAAATACAGTGTTTATGTTAAGGCAACCACAGTAAAGGGAGATGGTGCTGGAAGCGATCCTGTCGTACTGTATACTCCTTCAAAAGGTATGCACGAAGAGCTGATTTTTATTGATATGTAATGAACTCATTTTTTGGTGCCTTGTTCCGCAGGGACGGTAGATCTGGGTACCTGATATAAACCCGTGGACTTGGGACTCCAGGGTCTGTACACATTTTAAAGGACAGTAGACCAGTCTGGAGAAATATGTGTTGTCCTGATTATAGTGCAATGTGCCTTACAAGTATATGTTAGCTGGCGAATTGTTGAAATTCGGATAAATTAGAAAACTGAAGTCTCCATGTGTTGGTCATATGTCGAGGTTATCCTGTGCTTGTTCAAGTCGTTCTGCAGTTGTTCCTTACAAGAGAAACTGTTTCTAGTTGGAGTTCAACTTGTAAAATGTTTACTGCACACACGAAGATATTGTGTTCTACCTAAGTAATGAATTGTCTGCACTTTCATGTATATGTGCACCAAAATTAAGCGATAGTTTCTCGTAAATATTTTATCTTCAGCGCCTCCTCCACCACTTCCTCCCAGAGTAGTTGAAGGTGACGTCACGCCAACGACAATTACTATTTCTCTAACACCCTCTTCAGATAGCTATGGAAAAATCATGTAAGTTGCTCTTAAAGTATTTCAGCTTATCTACAGCAACTAGGAGACGTTAGGTTTTACAGCTGCAGTTATATTTATTATCAAAAGCTGTGCAAAGGACTCGGTTGATCGATGTGAACTTACATGGTGTTATTAAGTTTGGTCCTCTTTCATCTTTTGTTGGCTCAAAACGTTTTAGACAAAGCAGTAACATAGACACACGCTCTGTACGCGCCAGTCACTGCTGGCGCGAGGGGGAGGGGGAGGGGGACAAGCATCCATTAAGGGGGGGGGGGGGGTGGCGGTGTGGTAGGGTTACTTTACTCTGTAGTTGAACCAGCATTATAGACCTCTTTAGCTTGGGCGGTTTGTTTTCCCACTGCAGACCAAGTGATGATACTCTTGAGAAATCTTGCTTTCAAATTTTTAAATAGACGCATGTATATGAATGAATAATTTTAAGATGAATAAGAGAAAAAAATCTCTAGGGAATAATACGTGGTCTACAGTGGGAAAACAAACCGCCCAAGCTAAAGACGTCTATTGGGCACTAGGCTCGAACGCACATTTGACCATCTACTTAGTATTGAAATACCATAAATAGTTGAGGATAAAATGCTTTCTCGTCCTTGCATTGTCAATGTTACTTCACTGTCGTTTCTTTCGTAGATTGCACCAAGTTATAGTAGAAATGGTGGGAAAAGTGAGCAAACGAGAGGCAAATTCTGTGCCAGACGATATTTTTGGCTACAAAGAGGCGGAGAAAAATGGAGATCGTTTCTACATTGCAGCTGAGTTCAAAAGAGGCCAACTGCCCGCGGAGTTCATTCTTGGCAATGGAAAAATATACGGAGATTATGAGAATGCGCCCTTGGAGCCAGAGACTCAATACAAGGCGTATTTGAGAGGAGTAACCGAACATAAGGGGGTAAACCTCTCATCATAATAGTCAGAACCATTTCAGTACAGTCATAAAGTTTCTATCAACTGTCGTCGCTGTGTTTTTTTACTTACTATGTGATTGAATATGTAATCACCTCTCCAGACTCAGGTTTTTTTTTTTTTTCCAAAATTCGCCTCTAACTAGATTCCAAGCCCTAAATCGTCAACTTTTTTCCTTAAACGTGTTTCGCAGTTTTAAGATTTGTAATTTTTACTCATGTTTTTTTTACTTTTTTGTCGTTTCTGCAGAAATGGCTTTTAGGAGAGCCAGCCGAAATCAGCTTGCCACCAACGGGTAAAATATTCTTGTTGTTGTTGTTGTTTTCATTGTTTATCCATACCATGCAAGGTTGTCTTGAGACCGTGCATGTAAACTGTTTTAACGTGCTCTTGCTGGTCTATGAAGGATATCTTCCGTCTGTCTGTTTTCTCAGGTTATGCCAACGCATCATAGAGATCTAGTGTGAATGTTTTTGTTGTTTATTTAATACCTGTTACATTGTCGATAAATTGTTTGTAATACTGATTGACAATTTGTTTCTTATAGTAGCTTGTTATTGTTAATGTAAGACCCCGTCAACACTACACCGGAGAAATCTTGAAACACAACAATCACCGGTCAGTTTGGATTTGTGTCTGAGGAAACCGCGGGCAGGAAAGTCACGTGAATATCGTGATGTCCTCGTTTTCAGTCCACACTAAAACGCAAAGCCGGCGTTTTCAAATTCCTCCGGGTTGAAGAGCGTTTTCGTGTCGGATTAGTGTGGACGGTAGGCCAAACCGTAGAAATAAAGCTGCATTTTCAAATTCTTTGGCGTAGCGTGGATGGAGCCCAATAGTGGTTTTCCTTGTTTTATTATTATCTTTCAGGCGAGGAGCCAGTTGCTAAAAGTGTTGACAACATTGTTGGTGTGGTCGCTGGTATTTTAGGAGCACTGATTCTTATCGTGATTATCATCATAGCAGTTTTGCTTTATAAAAGGTAACTGTCCCAGTTATGATAATCGCAACAATAATGGTCTTATTTACAATAGTAATGATGTTTGTTAAGCTCCGGCCAAATGGTCGCAACGTTTCAACGCAACGTATCGCAATATTGTTAAGCGCAACATGTTGCGCGCATTTGGCCACCCTGTCGCCACATGTTGGGGTTTGTTGGACCAAGTTAGAAAATGGTCCAATTGTTCCACCCAGCAATGTTGCGATATGTTGCGTTGAAATGTTGTGATCGTTTGGCCGGGGCTTTATACATCGAGTACGAAGAAATGTAGTGATATTTTATGCCTGTTCTTTTGAAAACGAACTGATAGTGATTTTCTAGATTAGATTCAAGGATAGGCTCGATTTTCGTCGCTCTCTCGTGTCTGGAACAGCGGCTGGTAACCGAGCCTAATTCGAGGATGGCCGGTAGTAAAATCATAATAAGCGCAGAATGCATTACATTTGGTTACTTCGAAAAGAAAGGGTGGTGACTAGGACAAAACACAAGCGCAAGTTTGTTCTTGACTTCTGATTGAAAAAAATCCCACAATGAAAACTTCAAACCTACGAAGGGTGAAGACTGCATTTCAGATTTAAATCGTCGAAATCACTGTGACCTGGGATTCTGTGTTGCCGGTGTTGTCCTTGTTGCCGTGTAAACTGTAGTTATGTTCCCCAAACAAGTCTTTATATATTCTGTTTGTAAACTAATATCAATGAGTGACAAAGATAACCCCTTTTCGCACTTGTTTTCATATCAGGTCCAACAGACCACCGAATGCAAACCTTGATGTAGAAAATCAGAAAAGAAAGCGACGAGAGTTTGAGCTACGACCCTCCAGTAAGTTTGAAGCATAGAGTAAAAGTCATTCGCGTTTAAACAATCCATAGTGGGCGTTAACATGATTCTTCTTGGTTGCGTTTCAGGTACTAAAAAGAAACTGCTTGCTGCTCCAGGTGAAATTACAAATGATGCAGACCATCCCCCCATACCCGTGGAGCAGTTTGGGAAGCATGTGACGAAAATGCACAAGTCTGATGATCGTGGATTTATGATCGAATACAATGCAAGTATAGTTTCGTTCCCCTTCCCCCCCCCCCTCCAAATCCTGCCCTTACGCTTTCTCCCCCCTCCCCCTCCTCCCACTTTCTTCATCTCTTCTCCCTTCTTCACCCACCTCCCTCATCTTTCTTCAACCCACTTCCCTTCTTCTTATGTCCTCTGAAACTTTGATGATCATTTTGTTACTATTTCTGCAGAAATTGGACAGTGGTCAAGAGTATGCCAGTGATGCCGCGCTGCTGCCAGAAAACAAGGCAAAGAACAGATATGGCAACATTATTGCTTGTAAGATAACCTCCACTGTCTACTTTGTTTCTATTATGACTGCTTACGGATTGATTTGCGTATTTGTACGCTAAATGTTTGGGCAAATAATTTGAGTTTCTTACTCAATAGGACTGTGCTCTTTTGCTGATGAGACTCAATGTGTGTCGGCAATGACTATGTGGTTCCTGTTTTAGCGTTGTCTTGCCTCTCCTTTGACAGTGTCATCCAGGCTTAGTTTGAAAAATTACAGACCCAAAAACAAAACAAAACATAAAGGGAAACAGGCAAACACGTTAAATATTGCGATAGCTTTCGTTTGAATGGACGCACTTGCAAGCTTCACTAAAGTAATAAACTGGCTGTGGGATTATTTCATGGAATTGGGGCAAGAGAGTTAAGGAAATTTTATATAAAGGTCAATAGTGATAACGCAGTATGCAGTAGTTGGAGATGTACTTGTTACTGTAGCCTGCGTATAAAGGGGAAGGGAGGAGGAGGAAAAGAATTCGGGGAAAGTAACGCCTACTACAAAGCCGTTTCTTTTGCATCTCTACCTACTGTTTTACCGTAATCGGACCAACAGAACTGTCAGTTCAATGACCAATCCGAATAAGGCGCGCACTTTTCTGCATGACTGGCTTTATGCTGGAAGGCGTGAAAAAATATTCATAGCAGCGAGCATTGTGAGAAAATCTTCAAGCCGTGTAATGTCAGCAATTCCCACAAAGGTTTGTAAAAGAGGAAGAAAACCAAAGAAAGACATTCAGAAAAACAGCAGCTGTAGATTTTGTGGAGTAAACTATACTTCTGGAGGAGGAAGAGCGTCATTTGAAAATCTGTTTTCGCCGTCGGGCAGAGAAGAAAGTGTCGGGCTGATTTTAGCTGAGTGTTGTGGTTCGATTGGGTTTCCACTAATGAGAGACGAAAACTTTTCAGAGCGGGTCTGTAGATCTTGAAGTCGCAAAATAAGAAATGCAGCTGAACTGTACAGTTTTACTGAGCAAGCTGTATGTAGCACAAGAGTCGATGAAGATTTAAACTGCAAGGATTCGGAAGATCGATGCAAAAGACAACTTCCCACCACTATCACGCCTGAAAGAAGCAACACCAAAAAACAGCTTATCGGAACAGACGGTAAACGCAACCAAAAAAGTACTGGAAATGTTAATTCCAAAAAACCTTGTTTTCGGATGCTAAACAACGGAGAAATCACCAGAATCGTTGCTTTAAAGTCCTTGGCGCGAACAAACATTTGATATATGAGGCTTTTGCTGTATCCTGTGGGCAACACCGCTATAATACATCTTTTCCATCTAGAAGAGATTTTACTGCAACTTCTTGCTCCGGTTTTAACTTGAATTCACTACGAGCGACGACGTTCAAATCAGCCAAAGCTCTCGCTAGCATATCCACTTCGGCCGCCATTTTGGTTGTTTTCGCGTTACTTCACAAACCCGTCCTATTGTCCGATTAACCAATCTGAATTTTGCGGCCGCCAACGACCGCAGAAATGAACCAATAGGGGTCTTTATAGCAGGCGTTCCTTTTTCCCTGCCCCACGCCACTCCACCGTTTTTTTTGTTTTTTTCCCGAATTCTCTTTCTCCTCCCCCACCCCCTCCCCTTTATACGCCTGCTACGCAGGCTATTGTTACTGTAGTTTGAGTGGCTGATACCTGCAGTTACCTAAGTTGGCCTTCGGTATTTCTGTTGTTTGTATAGATGACCATTCTCGCGTTGCACTGTCCCCAATTGAAGGAGTGGCAGGCTCGGATTACATTAACGCCTCAAGAGTTGATGTAAGTGATAGATTTCTGTCTCGGAGAATTGCTTTTTACTTTTTTATTACTTTTCTTATTGTACTAGTTTCTCTTGTTACTTCATTCACGTGAACATGAACCCCGTGGCTCACGCTGTATAAGCTAACTTAATTCCTAAGATCTTACTTCACAGCGTTTATCATAATTTTACTCGTAATGAATCGAATTGAATTCATGTCAACATTTGCGATTCAAAGTTATTACTGTATATTGTAAATTTTTTCTTTCTTTTTTCTCTATTTTTGATTGTCGTCTCCTTATTTCCAGGGATACAACAAACCAAACGCATACGTTGCTAGTCAAGGTATGTATCGATGTGCTCATTGCCAACAATTACACCCTATCGGTTTTCTAAGACTCTTTTTGATAAGAATATCGAACCTGAAATAAGCGAAATTTTAATATATAACTTAGGTAGAGATTTTGTTTACAACATTTGTTTGCGTGTTAATTTTTTTCTGTGTTGATGTGTTATGGGCTTTTTTTCTTAATTTTTTTTTTTTTTAATGAACTTTGTCTTAGCTTTGAAAAGTATGATATGACTTCATTTCCTAACAAAGCCAGCTTAGAAAATGATAAAAACCTAAATATATACGAGGTAAAGCGATAAGCACGTGTGCAGTGTAGCCCAATAAAGACACCACGCAGTTCTATTTGGAATGTCAATTCCTGGTCCGTTTGCTTAACTGAAATACATGCATGTATACTGTACTATACTCTGTAATCTAAGCTGGTACACAAGCATATTTTCCGCTCAAAGTTGGAGGCAAAATCCAGCCCGGACATGAGAAAGAACTTTAAAATGTTGTTAATTCGTTTCTTACAAGAATGGGCTTTTTCAGAAGTAGGGTGGATTATCTGATCCCGTCCTCCCCCTCCCCTCCCATGTTTGCCATGCCCTTGCGATTGGACAATTTTTTCCCAACGTTATTTGTCCCAACAGGCCCAGTCCCTCCCGCCTTTGACGATTTTTGGAGGATGGTATGGGAACAGCGGTCAGCTTCAATAGTCATGTTGACAAATCTACAAGAGAGACACAAGGTATGTAGCTTGGCGAAATTTGCCGGCTACAAGAATGTCATAGGCAAATATTGCTATTCTATTTTGCGGCAAGTAGCAACAGAAACTTCAACTAGTAATGGAGCAGAGAGAAGATGCAACAAACCTGGGAGCGGTCTTCCTAGAAACTTTTGTTTCCACTCTCACGGGAACATTCGAAAATCTTGGGTTTTTGTAGTTATTGTCTTTTACTCTATAAACGTGTTGCACTGACTACGTGTAAGTCGTTTGTGGAGAGCGATGGTCTTGAAATGGAAAAGGAGAAAGTCATTTCACTCTTTGTGCTCTTTAATATGGAAGATGTCCTCCTACTGTGAGATGACAACCTGAACTAATTTTGAAAATGTAGAAGGCCCAGCGACTGACTGATCCTAAAGGGAGATGATCCAAATTAGAGATTTTACAACGATGCTAAGAAAGCATTACTCTTAGTACAGGTGCCCTTGATACCATTACCGTATTTTACACCAAGGGTTGTGCTCTTGTTCCTTTGCATCATCTTACATGTATTTCGTATGTGCATTATATTTCCAGCTGAAATGCCACAAATACTGGCCAGACGAGACACAGGACTACGGAGACATTTCTGTGATGCTTGTTAAGTCAGAGCACTATTCAGACTACATAATAAGAACGTTTAATGTGAAGCGGGTTAGTAGCATTTCTGTAGTTTATTAATTACCTTGAAGAAAAGGCCGCGAATAGTGCCCAAACTTTATAGTGACCTTAAATAATTTACTTGTGTCCTTTCCAGGAAAGCGAAAAGGAGGAGAGAGAAGTGAAACAGTTTCATTTCACTGTGTGGCCTGATCATGGCGTGCCTGAATATCCCACTGCCTTGCTGGCATTCAGGAGACGAGTCAGAGCTTATAACCCGGCTGATGCTGGACCGCTTATTGTGCACTGCAGGTTTGATATCGCGTTTGTTTCCTGTCAGTCATTTGTTCATTTTTGTCGATATTTGCTTGTTAGTTTTTGTATCACAATTTGCGTCCGTGTTCTTGTTAATTGTTTTTCGTCATGTTCGAATTGATTCACAAGCACAGTGAATATTTCTTAAAGCATAAACAAGCGAATATTAACGTTAAAAGCCGACGTTTCGGCGTCATCGTGACACCATTCTCAAGGCAAAGTGAACGAATAATGCGATATCGATGATTTGATTTCTATAGTCTCTACAAATTAACATAATAACAAAGGATCACAAATTCTTCAAATAAATACCTTTGCGCGAATCATCCCTAAACGTGCAAACAGAATATTATTCCGCATTACTGTTTTCTTCGTTGCTGACTTCTTGTGCTGTTTCGTTTTGTTTTCAAGTGCTGGAGTTGGCAGGACAGGTACATTCATGGTTATCGATAGCACGCTCGACAGGATAAAGGCGGAAAGTACAATCGATATTTTCAACTTTGTTGCTTACTTGAGAACACGAAGAACAGCCATGGTTCAAACAGAGGTGCGTAATACATCCTTGTTTTATTCTGATGAAAATCTTAGACCAAGACTTTGCCAAGGTTTGAGATTTTCCTGTAAAGACCGAATGTTCAAGGTTAATAACTTGTTGATTATATGGTTTTTTGCTTTGTTTTTTGCAGCCCCCTAATCGGCCCGTGGGCATTACGGGAGAACAGTGCCCCAGAATTAGCCAATCAGAGCACGCCTTATCTCGGCTACAAACACAATCCATATAATAAAAATGGTTATTGAAAACTTCCAAGTACTATTTAAGATTACAATATTACTTTATTTAGATCTATACGTTTGGTTTGTTTCTTTCAGGAACAATACACCTTTTGCCATGACGCCATTTTAGAATCCGTGCAGTGCGGCAACACACAGATCTACGCTCATGACTTGAGAATAACGCTAGCTCGTATGAATGAAGGGAACAAAGAATCCAAAGTGACACGCTTTGAGTCTGAATTCAAGGTGAGTAATCATGCTTGCGTTTGTCCAAGGCCCCGTTCACACTACGCCTGAGGAATTAGAAAATGAAGGCATCAAACGTTTTCCGTCCACACTAAACCGGAGAAATTTCAAACGAAACAATCACCGGTCATTTTGGATTTGCGTTTGAGGAAAACTGTTGCAGTGAAATCACATGAATGTCGTGATGTCATCGTTTTCGAAAAGCTTCATTTTCAAAATGTTTTCCGTGCACACTAACACGCGAAGCTGGGGTTTTCAAATTCCTATATACGGTTTGAAGAGCGTTTTCGAATAGCTGGGCTTAACCGGAGAAATAAAGCTGCGCTTCAGATTTGTTTGGCGTATTGTGGACGGGGAGTGAGGCTAAACTCTGGCGCATGGCCATACATGTAGTTCAAATAATTGAATCAATAAGTAATTACCGCCTTTTGCTAGCCCAGTTGGCCAGTTTTCCAGGTTAGTTTAATTAGCTTTTTGTACTTTTTTCAGACACTCAACAAAGTCAGCCCAGTACTACACAAAGGACACTGTATTGTGGCGTCGTATCCAGAGAACAAGGAGAAAAACAGATCGCAAGAAATTCTAGCACGTAAGTGGTCATCTAAAGTGAATTAAAATGTTTTTCAATGTAGTGAAATATATTCGTTAAATCGTCAACTTTTGTTTTGATTACCAACGTCTCATTTTCACATTCATTCATGACTTTGCAGAGCAGATAAAGAGAAAAACGGACACGAAATTGAACTGATACTAAAAGGATAACCCACGAAAATTTACATTTCAAGCGCGTGACTAACGGAGTAAAGTCGCTATTGTTACTTAAGTACTGTGCTACACTTGTTTACATTAACTAACTGTGTCTCGTTTCGCAGCTGACTGTTATCGAGTGATTCTTACTGCAATTGATGACAATGAGTCCACTTCCTACATAAATGCTGTTCATATTTCGGTGAGTTATCTTTTGGAAACTGCACGGAAGATCAAAGAGCTACATATTTGATTTTGTTAGATCCCAGACTTCTGCATATGACTGCGCAAAATTTTGTCGAATGTCTATTTCGCTCCTAGCTCATGTCAATTTTTCTTCATTTTAGGGTTACAAGCAGCAGCATGCTTTTATCGTAACGCAACACCCTATGACTTCCACCGTGACTGACTTTTGGCGCATGCTCTGTGAGCAAGAATGTTCCTGTGTCGTGTTGTTTGATTCAAAAGAGGAAGAAGCGGTAAGGCAACATATAATACCGCTTGTAAAGCTAAATATTACTCTTGGGCAACACTGGTCCTATGAATCATGTCTCATTTGGCAATAGCATGCCATGGGTTAATGGTAAGATACCTGAGATGTTGTGGAGTAGGTCAGTAAGATGGTGTCTGTCGTTTGGTTGGTTGGTTGGTTTATTGGTCACTTCAACAATCTCAAAATGGAGACTGCGGCAACTAGAAGTTGTTTGTTTGTTTGTTTGTTTGTTTGTTTTCTGTTCCCTTTGGTGATGATTAAGCGCTAATATAGTAACTGTATTTCCATGATGTGTAGGATTTCCCAGTCTTTTGGCCCGAATCTGACACAGCGACCTACGACGACATGTTAACGGTCCAGCGGTTGGCTGTCAACAGTAGCAGTGTAGATAACTTGAAGGCGAACTATGACCAATCAGAAATCACCGAGAAGACCTTTAAAGCCACTGACCTGAGAGTAAGTATGGCTTGCACGCAACATAGTAATATTTATTCTTCAGGTAAAATTGATGTTCTGATTCACGATATATATTTGCCGAAAGCACACCAGCATATGTAAATAAAGTGGCCAGGTATTTTGAGGTTGCTCCTCCCGTAGTGTTGATGTGTGGTAGTTGTCAGTCGGCTTCCTGGAAATTACTTGAGGTCACTGTTGAAAATTCCACTTCCTGTTATAAGTGTTCTTTTAGGGTTCGCCTGTTGCCGTTTATTGCCTGAAATTAATATTGAGCAAAATAGCAGGCATATTTTGTCGGAACATTCAGTCTCAAGCGCTCATGCACTACTTATGTTACAATTTTTCGACACTTATTATCGCATTTCGGACAAATTTTAGACAAAAATTTCGGACACTGCTGAAATATAACTAAAGTAAATTTACGCCTATAAAAGCGAATTATATTGAAACAACATCTATGGAAATGTAGTTTTACCCTACCCTCAGGGTTTTACAGATACACCGACGAGAAAAGAACACGTATTTAACAGTGTCTCAACAAGAGTTCGCTCCATAAAGGGAACTAAGAGCTTTGGAGCTACTTAAAAGTCTTTTGATATACCGTAAACATTTCAGGCGCGTAAAAATTTCGGACAGTTTTATTTTCGGACACTTGTTTACTAACATTGATTCTCTCTGACGTCTGTCTTCTCTAGACGCCTGAGAAGAGTCTGCGGATAAAGATGTTTCAGTACAGTGGTTGGGCCGATGGCAATAAAGTTCCCTCAGGTTCTGGTCTGATTACTTTGATCGCTAAAGTTGAGAAGTGGCAGCAGCACTCTGGAAACGGACCCATCACAGTTATCTGCAGGTGAGTGATACACCTAGGTGAGCGTATACCTTTGTTAGATTTGTTCAAAAAACCACTGCGTCCGTCTACACTTAATGCGTAAAGTTTAAATGTTACATTCACAGTCGTCTGTTAGTCTGTTTAGCTGGTTGTATTTCGCGTGGGAGTACTCCGTTTTGGCGACGAAACTGCGAAATTAAAGCCGCCACTCTTAGCTGTGTAAATAAGTCAGCTCAAAATTTCCATAGATAGACCATTTTACAGTTGTGTGAAATGTAACCGAGCCTCAGCATGGAAGCGAGGTTTCGA
This sequence comes from Orbicella faveolata, assembly GCF_042242905.1. NCBI lineage: Eukaryota > Metazoa > Cnidaria > Anthozoa > Scleractinia > Merulinidae > Orbicella > Orbicella faveolata. Next base: position 13,430,428 of record NW_028301564.1, read on the forward strand.
TCGATCTTGTGACGATAAAGATTAAAAACTAGTTAGCACGATAACAGGACAATATATTTCAAAAGTGGCGAGGTGTGTATGATTACATTAAACAAAGACAACTCTAGCCTCTCTTCTCTTCAAATGCCTGACCACGAAGCACAGAGCTGTGAAATGTGACATTGCTTTGTTGTTTGATTTTCTTGTTGTCCTTTGTTTTAATTGTTTTTTGTGTGTTTCTGTGCTTTATAGTGACGGTCTTGGTCGCAGTGGAACATTTTGTGCGCTGTACTCGGTGCTTGAACGCCTGAAGATCGAGCAAGTCATCGATGTATTTCAGGCGATCAAAGCCATGAGAATTTCCCGCCCTGGACTGGTGAAGACTGCAGTAAGTTGAAGTTTTGGATCGGTAGAGAAATTCTCATTACTTTTTGTTTGTTTGTTTCTGTTGTAACAATGCTGAGAATTTGGTAGTAAAGTACATCTAGACAATTCCATAATTATTTGACTGCCCTTTTTGCAGGCGGAGTATAAATTTATCCATTATGCCATCCAAGATTACTTATCAGCCTTCGATGACTACGCGAACTTCAAGCCTTGAAAGACAGTCTGCTTAGAACAGAAAAGTATGAATTGAAAAAAAAAAGCTAACAGCTATGAGGACGCTTGAGGTCTCCTTTTGAGATTGTAGCGTAAATCAGCCACGCTTTTAATCAACTTTCAGATCAGCTTAAAGCTTAGTAGGACTAAAATGAGTTAATATCGCGTGCGTAAATTTAGTCAGTCTTCAGACACTTTATTTTGTCGTGAGTTCGTTGATATAAACGTCTGTGGACTTGGATACTCTTACCTGACACCCGCGGGTCCCTAAAATGAACGCATGTTCCGCTTTGGAACTGTACTCCCTCGCGCGAAATCCACGCTATTAGTGGAACAGAATTCTGTCAGTTATATCCGCAATTCGATTGCGAATCAATTGAATTAACTTCCTTTTACGCATTAGTATTCTATACAGTATAGTTATTTTATAATTGTACAGAGACTGAAATAGCAACAGAAATAAAAGAATGACCTAGAGGGGTATAATACCTCCATAGAAAATTAGAATAGCGACTGACAGAAGGGACTTTCTACGGAGTTACCGACAGTTGCCATAATTGAATTGATGCTTTTTAGGTGATTTCACATTAAAAGTGATTTTTGATAAAGTGTACATTAGATTACTGCAGGAGTTTTATGTGGTCGAAACTTAGTGTTTTGTTTGCCCGTTATGTATTATAGATACAGTGTAGGTCTGCATTTTGTCCAAAAATTGATTATCGATGGAAAGGTCATTGTTTGGCAAATTGCTGGTTTCAAAGTTCTACGATAGTCAGTGAATCATCAAAGTTATTATCGTCTTAAGTTGACATAAAAGAGTGGGTAAAAGTGTCGCGAAACAGTTGTTTAGGCATGGTCTCATGGTCTGACACTACGTGAAGGATTTGCAGTAACAGATGTAAGAGTAGATTAAAATGAAATGCACATTTAGTAACTTAATGGTGCTATCCCTTAATGATAGTTTTTATTATATATATGAAAATCTTTTATAAAGTCATTTCAGTATTGTAAAGCATTGACTTTGTTTGGTGACTTTTTGCGATGTTTGAAATGCCAGTTTCGTATAGTTGCATGAGATTGCTAGCTCGAAAATTACGAAGCCTTAACACACCTTGAATGCGCCAATGTGTGTGGTATTTGCTCTCAACGGTATGCTAGGTAACTCTGTAAGAGGTTTATTGTGCGTGAGGTAAATTGAGACCTTTTTTATAACCAGGTTGAAATTATGAAATGTTTTTACATGTAAAATGTAGTTAGCCAGATATAATATAGAATTATATCTAGAAATAGCAATACCGAAATGCTGAATGCGAACCCTAGTCAAATCGCAGAGGCTTTTTCTTTTATTATAAATCTATTCTATTATTATAAATATAACAAGTATTTTCTTTCTCTAAGCAAGTGCATGAGAGTGAATGTATTTCCAATAGTGACCAGGTTATGGTTTTATAATTTATAAGTGATATTTTACCTATAACTAAATCTAAATCTATAAGCATAAAGGGGTGTCTTTATTCTAAATTGCCTAAGGAAAGGACTGCAGTAATCCAGAAACATGGATAACCTTTATGCCCGTCATCGAAGCATGAAGTTTTTATTTTTAACCTCAGTAGAAGGTAAACAATTTCAGTGTTTTCGAGGGAAAATATAAATACTGTTTCCCAAGGAACCAGTGATTATTTTGTTAGATAGCTGCAGTTTTGTGCAAAGTACTAAGGCAGGAAGAATTAAGAGTAACCTCTGGTTAGTGGAAGAGCGGGCGGCCTTTAGATTTAGTCATTGCTACGTGACCATAAATCAACCAATAATAGCGCACGTTAGGTTCAACTTAACTCCAGCTGTATAACAAAAACACTTATTAAAGTATGGTATGATAAAAATGAAAATAAATAAATTTATGAAGTTAATGGACGCAGTGCTGTGTGTTCCAAGCTTCCTTTTATATTGTTTCTTAGAAATAAAATGTTTTTTTTAATACAATAATTGTTCACCACTTGTGTATTGCACTTCATTCGCTATTGGCCATTCGACCAAACTTTATCTTTAGTCCAAAGGAAATCGTTTCTAACTCTTGGAGTGTGTGTAGTCTTGACTTCAAAGTCAATGCGAAATTGGACACAATAATGAGGGGTGGAGTAGGTGGTGCTGGGTTTTAGTAGCGAGGGAGGGTGGGTGGGTGGTGTACGTGAGCTTACATAAGTGCTGGGAAGAGGTTACAGATATTACAATACAGACCCTCACAAAGATATAAACACGCTGAATACGAACTTGAGTTGCGTGTGGTTGTCCTAAGCTACGTGTCTCCCAGTGTTTTATAATTAGTCACTGTTGCCTTAAGAAAAGAAAACAGAAACGTGTTGACACTGAAAACTGCAAGAAAAAATAATTGAAAATTGATTTTTCAATTCCATTTAATTTTACAGAAAATCATTAAATTCAACTATTTATTTGAACGTTTTAGTGCATCGAAGTTAACAGTTTACTCGAAAGAACAAATTTTCTTTTGTTAAATCATCAGAGCATTTTAACCGTGACAACCACAATGAAAAGAGCCGCCAACTTACAATAGTTCAAAAAATTAAATCCAAACACAGCTGCCGCTCGTATATTTTTATGATCTAACATTACCGGAGCTCTTTTGCGTAATACAAATCTGGGAAGCATTTTGTTGCCAGTGTACAAGTAGCCAAAGGTATAGATAGCCAGCTGAGTTGGAAAAATCTGAAACTTTGTCGCTATGTCGTTTGTGGTTGGAAACGATTCGTTTCCACACCAGCATCAACAAGAACAGACCTTACTTCAGCAACATCAGATGATCCCTCTTCCTTCAGCAATCCTTTTCACCTGCTTGGCACCAGTAACAGTTCTCGGCAATGGATTTTTGCTTCTTACATTTTACAGGAACTCTCCATCACTTCTTCGCACACCATCTAACTTCTTCATCTTCAGTATGGCGTGGGCGAACTTTCTTACGGGTTCTGCTCTGCAACCGCTGTTAGCGTACCACTATTATTCTCTCTATCTAAACGAGAATCTTTCCCTTATACTCCGGAAAGTGATGTCCGCGTTTTCCATTGTTACAATGAACGCTTCAGTATTTAGCGTCTGCGCTTTCTCGTGGGACAGTTTTCTGGCTTTGACCCAGCCCATTAAACATAGAAAGTGGGTGACCATCCGAAGGGCTAAAATGGGCATTGCTTGCGTCTGGATTTACCAAATCGGATTCGCGTGCTTGTTGTTTACAAACATACCGTTGTCATTGGTACTTCGGGTCGATCTACATTTGAACACGACTTTGACATCTACACTCTTGCTTGCGTGTTACGTTTGTTTGTACAAAGCTTTTAAGCAGCGTGAACGGAAGAGAGTGAGGTCTTTCAACAGTCCCAGACCGCATATGAGCTTCAGGGCCAGAAAAAGATGCGCCAAGTTGGAAAGGCGCATGCGTATGATTATCTTCTTGTTTACCTTGGTGACGACCATTCCGATTCTGCCAGTAACCGTAGTGTGGCACTTGACATGGTATTGCAGTGAGTGCCAACGCAACCAGGAACTGTTGCTGGCTGAAAAAGTGCTGAACCAACTTGTGTTTGTCAAGTTTGTTCTTGACCCGTTTGTCTATGCCTGGCGCTTGGAGAGATACCGGAAGGCGTTGAAGAAAATGTTGTGCTGCAATCGCTGATACATGGGTATTGCGTTCCATTGCGGACAAAAAGATATAGATGGTGACATGTTGAAAACCATAATACGAGGGTTGAAAATTGTATAATAACATAGAAGGTAATAAAATTATTATATGTCGAGATTGACAAAATATCTGTTGACTAACGATATAATGGTAGTAAACAGATGTCATGAACCCCACCCCCCGTCCACCCCAACCCCCCCTCCCAACAAAAAAGGACTCGACGCGTACGCTTTGAAATTCGAGTCCACAAAAGCTCTGAGTTGAGAAAAAAAAAGTACGAGAGAACGCTGACCAGTTGTCTTGCTAGTCTATGGTTTCCTTCAAAGTAAGACAAAGTTTCGGTCTAAAATGGCAGCCCGTTGGTTGCCTCTTGCATTTTTTTCCTTCTTCTTTGCTAGACTTGCAGAGAAATCGGAAATACAGCTTTAAGTTTAGCGTTACATTACACTTACGAAATTTTGTTTCGATCCTAAACATCAAAAAAGCTTTGCAGACTTAACCTTCTCTTGATTATGATAACAATGGTTGTATGGATAGTCCACATAGCAATGTACATCCTGTAGCAAACGAACACTTCCGGAGACCCTAACCAGCGAGACAGACACCTTAAGACACGGGACGCATTTAGACAAATTGCGCGCAAGCGAAATATATCTGATGGATTATAAGCGATGGTATTCGGTCTCGCTATTTTTACACAAAGGAAGTAGAGTAACTTATTGTCCTCTATCCTTAATTGTAATAACACCAAACATGAAATTTCTTATTCTTGTCTTGGGTTTTAGTGGTGATAACAGCCACTTGATTTCCACAACCAGATATCGCTTCCCGAATGGGGAATGCGGCTCTGACGTCACTGATCCATCCATGCCTGCGAAGAAACAAAAGAAAATTTTATGACCTCTTAAAAACACACATTTCGGATCGATGCAGCCCTTTACTACTAGAATCAAGTTCAATTCAAGTCGATCTTGATTCATTCAAATCTTCGATACTAACCTACTCACAATCTCCTAATTCACAGCTTTCATAGGGCTTTTTACTGATATGGCGGGCCATTTTGAATTCTATTGTTTCAAATAGCTATTATGGTATGCTCAGGGGGCTAAAACATAACAATTTTCTTTTGAAGCATCCCTTAATAGCTATTTGAAACAATGAAATTCAAAATGGCCGCCGTATCGGCCAAAAAAAGTCAAAACTATTGATCTTCCTGAGAATTGACTTAAATGATGTATAAGAGCAGCTGAAAACTAATATTCATACAAATGTTTGCTCCGAATGGGTTCTTGGTTTTGTGATACACTACGCTTGAATTTCCAAGCTTTCGCGTGACGCGGCAGTTACATGACGGCCTAGAGAGCTGTCATGGTGGTTAAAAAAGTGAATTATTTCGGGGAACTTGGCTATCTGAACAGTTCATGTCTTAGAAAAAGTATTATTTTAATGTTTTAGAGTTTCTTGAGGGACAAATTCACGCTTTTGTAGCAAAACTCAGTGACAGATGTTTCTGCTGGTTTCCGGCCGCCATGTTGGTGCCCATACCGATGGGTACCAGCATGGCGTCTCCATACAAATCTATAAATTTGGGTAAAAAATTTCTCCGCATATCTCGCATAAGAAAAATTGCCGTGACCAGAATTTTGGCGAGAGTCTTTGCATATTTACGTTCTCTCATTTCCCAGGTTCTGGACTTAATCTATTGACCGGTTTTGATTTTTATCTTAATATATTTTGAATTGCGTGACACTGAAAACCAGCAATTGTCCATTTGAAAGGTCTACAAAGGGTTGAAAGGCGAAATTTTCACAATTACCAAATGAGTAATCAGGTTTGCAATCAATTTTTTTTTTCTTTTTTTTTTTGCAATTGCTTAATTTCAGCTAACATGGCATTAAGATGCTGCTGAACTAAGCCAAAATCAAATCAACCTCGGGTTTATTGATGTTTTTTTAAAGATTAGCCACTTAACTGAAGTCGCAAACTCATGGTAGCCTCTTGCTGAAAATAAAAACTACCTTGAAAGGCTACCTTAAAGGCTACCTTAATTTTCGCGACACGTTAATTTCGCGAATTTTGCGATTTAAAACAAATCGCAAAATTAAAGCGACGCGAACAACAAGTGTTGCGAACAGAAGATGACGCGAAAATTAAATAACTCACATTAGTTACTGGTGGCATATAGTCCCACCGCTGCGTTTTTGATAATGGTGACGTTATTATACCTTTGATTAAGTCGGTTTACTAAATTCAAAGACATGTTTAAGTAACATTGCCAAGGAAATGAATTGTGTGTTAGTCGAAAACGCGAAGTTAAAGTGATTCAAAATACAAAATTTTCGCAACTGAAGTCGCGGGTTTTAAGTGTTGCGAAATACGCGCACCCCAAAATCGCGAAATATTCGTGTCGCGAAAATTTCATGTAATAAGGTAAATTAAATCATAACTTGTAGAGCTGTTCTGTCAAACAACACTAGTTAGCTACTTACACACAGATACTCAAGCCAGCACTCCAGGCTGTGTATAATTGATCGTAAGAAGCCATGGAGGCGTTCACCAATTTGCAAAGTTTCTCTGCCTCGTAGAAGTTCAGAGTCCTTGCTGTGAAGCGAGTGAGTGCTACCCTCTCCATCATGGTTCCCATGGCAATTTGCTGCAAATCTGTACTCAGAAAAAGGATCCCAAGCTATGGAATGCAGCCACTCATCACGTGCATATTTTCATACTTTTTGCTCATTACAACAGTACTTTATTCAAGCACTTAACAATTATAATAGTTTAATTTGTCAATTTTTTTCACGCATTTCGATTAGGTCTGATTTATAATCAATTAGAAGACAGACGCATAGATGACGGCATTCAGATATCTTGTTGTTCTTCATTACCTCACCTCACTTCACCTCACCTCACCTCACCTCACCTCACCTCACCTCACCTCACCTCACCTCATCTCACCTCACCTCACCTCATCTCATCTCATCTCATCTCATCTCATCTCATCTCATCTCATCTCATCTCATCTCATCTCATCTCATCTCATCTCATCTCATCTCATCTCATCTCATCTTATCTAACTCCCACCCTTTTGTAGGGAAGTGATGATTATAAAACTTGTATTGCAGTCGCAAATTCTCTACTAGCATTCACTAGCAGTCTTTCTTACCAGCAGTACACTTGTCATCGAAGAATTTCAAACCAATATTCTCAAGAGGACATTGGCAGTGAAACTGTCCTTCAGTGGGTCCATTGATGCAATCTTTACCGTGAAGGCATGGTGAAGAAGAACATGGAAGATACCTGTTGAGAGACTGGATACCAAAATATATATCTATATTTATTGTGATTGATGCTAACATGGATAACTGCTTTAATTAAGCAATTAGGACAATGATAGTACTGTAGTTATCTTAAATTTTACACCTCGAGAGTAAATCTAAAAACGGTACGAGACACTTCAAGATGTTTAAATCGATATATATCCCCTATTCTACAATCCCTTTAAAATTAATTACATGTTGTCAATCATGAAGGTCACTGGCACTTGCCTGTAAAATTACAGTCTTATCTAAAAACCTGTAAACCAAACCATCCAACAAACACTGGAACGAACAAACAAACAAACAACCAAACAAGCAAGCAAACAAAAGGAAAGAAAAGAAAAAGAACCAGGCTTTAGGTTTACAGCTGCTTGTTGTCAGTGCCCTCTTTGAAACGTGCCTCCAGGGAATCACGGTAGTTGTATTCATCCGTCATCAATTACCATGATTCCCTGCAGGCAACCTCGCGGTTCTATTAGTCTCCATGCACAAACTATATACCATTGTCATGTTTAATTGTTATATTTGTACCTTATTTTTCTTTTTTTAATTTTTATGCTAATATTGTAATTTCAAAATGTAAGGGCAAAATAAAGTGAAGTTGGAGTTGAAGTTCAGGCCTGTCTCATACAGGAAATGTGCTATTGTGCGTACGCGTGCGATGTTTTTTCAATCATGAAACCATTAGATACGGTATGTAAGAAGACCTTACCTCTTCTGTCATGCCATAATAGATAAACCCTTGTCTGCCTTGGATTTTTTCCGGTTCCAGTTTCATTTCAGAGTTGGTCAGCTCACATTCTTGAAACCTTTGCGTTTGCATCCCGCCAAAGTTGAACGAAAAGCAGTTCTTGTTTACAGCATTAATGCAAAGAAACAAACAATCCCAAAAGTCTTGTGCACGGTGCCGCTCTAGCAAGCTGCCATTAAACGACTTCCCTTCCAGTTTGTAAAAATGTGCTTTGCGAACGTCAAAAGGGAGAGGATATATCAGAGACAGAAAAAAGATGGCCAGGCACAGAAGTAAAGACAGAGGAAGACCTTTTGTAGAGGGCATTTGAACGTTTGAGTTGAGGTCTCGCAATAACCTGAAAGTTGAAGAAATATAATGGTAAAACTTGTAGTTGTCCGTTTCCTTTGCTTCCATTTTATTTTCGTTTATATCAGTTTGTTATTTGTAATTTTTGATAAGCAAGCTCCCTAGTTTGGGTCCTCGGTTTCATTTCGATACCGTTTTAGATGTATAAAAGTTTAATACCCGTTTCATGCCTAAGGGCTGCCTTTTCCCGAGGGAGATTTGAAGAAGTCATCCACTCGTCCTCAGAATGTTTAACTTTGAAAATTAAGTGTATGGGGGTTACGTTTCTACATTAGCCAGACGTCCTCGGACTTATTTTACAGATCTTTGAGAAGTCAATGTACATATCTCAAATAAAACAGAAAACGCGACGATACTAAGCTTCAGTATTATATCACAACTAAACTTTGAAAGTGTTTGTTGTTAATTAAGCATTTTTGCTCAGAAGATCACCCCAGGGTCACTTTTTTTATCACTGGAAAACTAGTTTGGATCCTTTGTGAGCTTTCCTGACTCTGACTTGACACAGAAAAAGAGGAAAATGTCATTTTTCTATTCATTACTCTACATTTATCTATTCGGTAATTGCTCACCAAAGCAGGAAAAAAGGTTTTTGAGGCAAATTAGGAAACATTCCAATAAAATTGTAATTACGTGTGTTTCTAAACCTGCCTGAAGCCTAAATGGAAGTTTGCCGATACGTTGGTCTTTGCGTTTAGTTATTAAAACGTTGTTTTGGCTGTAATTTTACTAAGCTTAAGCTTGGTACTGATGTTCAATGTACTTGTACTTTAACACTTGAAATTCGATCTAGAATTGCTAATACTTTTTTTTTTCTGTTTATTGATTACTTATCCAAGGTATTATTTCCACACTCGAGTATCTCAAAAGCATGTTCAAGGTAATCCTATCTCTCCTTCCATTCTACGCGCGTATACACTTTATTGCAACAGAATCCGCCATTTCCACTATCTACCCCTCATAAGGAATGCAAAAACCGGCTGTCGATGTCCCGATAAGACTCATAAACGTGTATTATATAATTTTTCATATTTTATCTCAAAAAATCACTTCTTTGAATTGCACTTTGTTTTACACTAGGTGGGCAGAGTGCAACTCTCCATAGACTTTCCTAAATTGCATGAAATTGAGTGTTCGCTGGTTAATTCAGATATGCAAGAAAAATGTTCGTTGTACAGGCCATTCCTGTCACTGAAAAAGGAAGGGTTGATGCTCGTACATAGCTTACAATGCAAAGTGAAGGCACAAAAGAAATTTATCCCTTTAGTGAAGTTTACATGGACTGAGCCAGTTATTTGGAACCGTAGTCCTGTGTTGACTTAGCAGAAAGCTACAGGAGTCAGGAAAACAAACAAACAAAAGTCATCTTACCTTCTTTGTTAGCGCTTCGTAACAATATATGGCTGCCTTTTGAAAATTCTTGCTGTAACATGGGCGAGGCTACCATAACTTGCTTAATAATTAGCTTTATCCATAACAAAATTCTCGTTTCTTATTGGATCTCAAACACCTGTTTGTCGCATGATCAAGGTGTGGGGGACTATAACAGGTGACTACTCGCCGTTTCGAAATTCAATCCTTGACATTGAACACCTAAATTTCCCATTTGGTTTTAAATTTTGTGTATGAAAATATCTTGCGTTTTTGAGGAATTTTCACAAGAATCGAGGGTGCATGCAATGTGGTAACTTTGTAGGTTATTAATAATGATATGCTGTGTACATCTGTTATTTAACAGTTTGGTGTTCAACCAGGGGCCCCGGTCTATGCGATAACACTCACAGCCACGTGATTTGTTTCCAAATGTTAACTTGATGCCTTTGGGTTTATATTTAAATTCAAATGCAATTGATATGTTTTTTTTTTTTTCTTCAGGCTTATGGAAAATATATGGACTGGTTGCGTCTTTGTCTGTTATTTTATACCCACCTATATGTTCAACAATTCTTTGCCGAAGGCGAAGTAAACATTGGTGAATATTTTCCGAGACGAAGTCGATGAAAGGAAATATTCGCCAATGCTCACTGAGGCTGAGGCGAACGATTGTTTTAATATAATATCAAGAACTACAAAATGACGGATTAAAACAAGGAACCACAGACGCAATCGTTCGTTTGTATACTCGTATGCAGCCGTAGTTTTACTAGCCTGATTCTCAGACGTCCGAGGTCGTTCACGGCCCCTTCGCTACCCCTCTCTCCTCTCCCGTCTGATATACTCTGTGCGAGGCTGTGTTCATGACGTCAGAGCCATTGTCAATTTTCACCAATCAGAGCGAATGTACCACATCCCGAGAAGTGTGGAATGTGTGGAATGTTATTCAAAAAGGTCTTGAATCGGTTGTGCAAACTTGAACACTTGCCGAGTTTTGGCGTGGAAAAACTGTTCTCTAAACAGTTCAAAGCACTCAAAACGTTTGTTTATGGTATTTATCTCCTTCTTGACTTGCCAACGGGATTCGGAAAGTCGCTTGTGTTCCAGATGGCTCCTTTAATTCACGCCGAAATCACTAGGCCACGATGGATTTGAAGCGAACCCAATGATAATTGTGATATCCCCTCTAGTGAGCTTTATGGAAGATCAAACAAATTTCTTACGGAAATTTGGTATATCAGCTGACTCGATAGGAGAAGATAAGGCTCTGGATCTGAAGATTGAGAAAGGAGAGTGCTCCGTGATACTTTCGTCGCCGGAGTCCTTACTAGGAAATGGTCGGTGGCGAAGGTTTCCTGGAAAAACCGGACCTTTGTATGAAAAGTATTTGTCGAAATATTCTGTGTATAAAACAGTTTTGTTTTTCACAAATTCATTATGTACTCACACTTAACAGCCAAATACATCGCTAAATACAGTTTATTATAATGATACTTAAGGAGGAACATTTCATATTCACTTATGTCAAACAAAAATGTACCATTTTCTTTATTCCTTTTCGAGCAAAAAAAGCCTTGATCGAATATTACGTGAATATTATTTAACCTAAAAAACGCAGAAAGGGGCTTCAATATAGGAATTGTCCACACCTGTACAAAAGCTTTCGGACACTGAACCAAGTTCGTCTGGTGGAGGTGAGAAGAAATTCCTCCCAATGTTTACACATGCTGGAAATGCCCGCACAACTACAGGAACACCTGAGTGCCTTACTGCTGTATATCCGACCATCGAAACTGTAGGAGGTAACCCTGTCAGACTGGTAATCTCCCTCACCGTTAATACTGGTAATCGAAGGAAACCTTGTTTGATCTTGAGGTGGATTTGTAGGAAATAGAGCTTTCTTCACGGGCTTCGCTTCCAGCGATCTCACGACAGATACCTCCTGAGTTTGATCTCCACTCAATCTCCGCTTTATGCGAACCGTGTTGTTTTAAGCATTTCTGCCCTCAACTCGTCCTCGAGACTTTTGAGATTTCACATCATTTTTTTCGATCTTTTTCAACTTTGGGTAGCATTTTCTTCTGCAATATTGCAAGTCCTCGTTTGACGTTTGTAACTCACCGCCTAAATATCTCGCAGAGTTCCTCGCAAAGCGCCCAAAAACCGCTATTCTATCGCTTGTCTCGAGAAATTCAGCGCAGAACAAGCACTGAATCGAGTTCGTCCGAGATAAGATGGCTTTCTTCGGCGTAGAAGTTAAAAACATTGCTAAGAAATCTTCGCTTTGCCAAAATCTGATCAAGGAAGAACCCGCGTGAAATTGATTTGTTGACTTTTCCACGCTTCATTTCTTACGCGCGTTGTGACTGGTCCTTACTATACAATAGGTGCTTTAACGTCATGAACACGATCTCGCACAGAGTATATCAGACGGGAGAGGGAGAGAGGTATGGTTGGCCATTCGTTTCAAAATTACGACAGAGTTTACGCGGATTTTTCTGCCGCGTATACTTGATTACATACGTTAAGTATGGGCTTTAAGCTCATATACGACCATTTAGATCGCGTATAGACGCATTTTTAAAGGGCCACATATTTGCGTAAATTCAAGCGCGGAGATATGCGAAATAAATGCCCAAATATACGTGTCCTACAAGGACCCATATATACGCGTGCTAAAATGCGCGTATATGCGGGTCTCGTAAATTACGTCTTATATGCCAGCACGAAATGTGCCTTTTAAAAAGAATGGCTGTTCGTGTATGATAGCAATGAAAATTACTGTAACTAAAAATCGTCAATATGGCGGCAGTGATGAAATAGCTTGTCTTCAGTTGGTCTATCTGCTATTTAATGTTTGTTACTGAAACTCCCCCAGTGACTGAACTTCTAGAAACAGTTACGCGTGTTTTGAATGACTGATCAAGATTTTATCCTCACGCTAATCGTAACATGGCAGAGAACTTGATCGTTCGTCGTGAACTTGCTGTGGATTATGTTCACCGTTTAGGACAGAGGTGCCCAAGCGAATGCTGAGAGAATTCTGCCTCTTGAATTGTTGGTGAGACAAATTCAATACTTACTAGATAGATGGAAAATGTTTGCAGTTCAGTTTTGAACTTGAGTAATCTCAATCTACACAAAACATAAGCAGTGGGAAACATTTTATAGAGAAAAATTTATATTTGGGTTAACTTTTAATCCTGGGTTAGCGTTAACCGGCTTTCGAACAACCCGGCCCTGATGATTCGAGAAATAAGACTGACGTGGGTTTTCCAATTCTGGTATCAGTATCATGCTGGGTCATTTGCAAAGTAGAAATATCTATGTTCAGCGTCAGCGTGTAAGGGAAAGTTTTTTTCAAACTGACCCAGCAGGGTCTGATTTGAGGTGGTTCAATACCATCACAAGGCGTGTTGACAGCGTCAGGGGACCTAATTCTCTCTGGCACATTGATGGACTACACTGCCTATCAGTTGGAGGTTTGTAATACATGGTGGTTTTGACAGGGCTTTAGACTTATAGTTGTGCAACAAACAATTCTGCAGCGACTAGGATCGCTCTGTTCTTAGCTGCTGTGCAAAGTTATGGATTGCCCTCTAGAGTGTGTTTAGACGAAGGGGATGAAAATTTAGAGGGAGGAAGAGCTATGCTATGGCACAGGGGATTTGATAGGGGAAGCAAAAAAGCTGGGTTGTCTGTACACAACCAGTAAATTGAGCGTCCCTGGAGAGGATCTTTATTGAAGGCGGTCAGTTCTACTACACTCTGTTCTACCAGATGGAAGAAAATGGCATCCTGGAATCGACCAGCATAATCGATCTGTTCTATTTCTTTCCAGAATTAACAACCAGTTAAACCTCCTAGTTGAGGCATGGAATAACCATGCTGTACGCACTACCAGTATGGGTGAACGCAGTGTTTTTACAAGATATATGTAATACTGGAAATACTAGCTGTCAGGGAAACATTTGATGATAACACCCAACCAGATGAACTATCTGATGAAGACCCAATAGGACTTACACTAAAATCACATTCTGTTTCTTAAAACTCCCCTTGAGGTATTGATATATCTCATAGGCGGGACGACCCACTCTTCCATTAGAAGCTGATGGCGTTGGCAAAGCCCTAATGGGAGTGCAGTGAGGTGCATGAAACTGCTCTTCATGCAAACATTTCCCATCTAAGTAGTAAATATCGCATTTGTCTCACCAGTGACTCTAGAGGCCGTATCCTCTCAGCGTTCGCCTTGGTACCTCTGTCCAGTGAGTCAACTGAAGGATTAGCCTGCGTAGCTTGGGAGTTTAGCAATTTTTAAGCAATTTGAGCGCGAGCGCACAAAGCGACAAAGCCGCGAAAACGAACAGGAACCCCCAGGCTCCTCGTGGCTATGCCGCATTTGGCGCTCGTTATCGCAGGTTCGCCGCTTTCTTAGCGCGTTCAGATTGCCTAAAAACCGCCAAGCTACGCAGGCCACTAAACGATGTACAGATTAATCCACAGCAACTTCACGGCGATAAGCGTTAGGATAAAAACTTGAACAGTCATTCAAAACACGCATAACTGTTTCTAGAAGTTCATTCACTGGAGAGCTGCACAAACAAACATTAAATAGCAGATAGACCAAGACAAGGCATTTTACCACTGCCGCCATATTGACGATTCCTAGTTAGAGTAATTTTCATTGCTATCATACACGAACAACCATTCTCTTAAAAGGCACATTTCGTGCTGGCATATAAGACGTAATTTACGAGACCCGCATATACTAGCATTTTAGCACGCGTATATATGGGTCCTTGTAGGACGCGTATATTTGTGCATTTATTTCGCATATCCCCGCTCTTGAATTTACGCAAATATGTGGCCCTTTAAAATGCGTATATACGCGATCTTAATGGTCGTATATATGAGCTTAAGGGCCATACGAAACGTATGTAATCAAGTATACGCCGCAGAAAAACCCGCGTATACTTTGTCGTAATTTTGAAACGAATGGCCAACCACAGAGAGGGGCTGCGAACGACCTCGGACGTCTGAGAATCAGGCTACAGTTTTGCTAACAAGCTTACATGGTCATCGTTTGTGAATCAATTTACACATCAAGCTAGGCAAGAAAACAAACAAGCGACACAATACATAACTATGTTACATCATTGTTTACTTCATTCACAGTTGTACTCATCGTCTAAACATGAATAGCTCAAGTCTGAAGAAAACTAAATTTTGGTCGCTTGATCTGACCTGCTGGCGATCAACGAAACAACTACTGCGTTTACGATTCATAAAGCTCTTGTATACGAATTCTTAAAAAACAAAAGAAAAAAAAAGACATTTCAGTTTGGTCTAAGGGCGACAACCGTCGTTTTGAAAATTTCTCATACTTTCAAATATTCTACACTTAGAGCGATATCTTTCTAATAAATGCAAATTTCATGGAGAAAGATGGCAAAGGTGGCGAGCTTAGTAACCAAGCATACAAGAAATGTTATACTTGCCGCCTAGCGCCGTGAATATAGCATCATATGCCGAGCTTTTCGACCAGTCAGAATGTCCAATTTTTCTCTTCACCTCTGGAAGTTATTATTAACACTTACATGCGCACAGCTTACTATAGCAGCTTGAGGTGTATGTATTGGTTAGTGGCAAGTCAGTATAGTAAACCAATAATAAAGGCTGAATTTTTATGACTTTTTTCAGTAATTTGATTTAGAGCAGGTCTGGCTCAGTTACCTTTTCAATACAAATTAATGCAATAATTCTACATTTGGTTCCAAATGCTAACTGTTGTCTGACAGACAGGATACGTTTTCGCTAAAATCAGGAGCCCCGGTTATGGCTCCTGATTTCGATGTTTATCTTCAAATTCACCTTCATGGAAGCGATATTCTTCGTCTTTTTGTCTGTCGATTCACTGAAATAAGTTTTGATTAGACTTCTATTGTCAACACAGACAATATGGAAACCTGTATGAAGCTCCCACTGTAGCATTATTAATTTTTCAGGTAGTTTCAAAGTAAATTAAAATCCCTCACAAATTGCAAGCAGACTTTAAGAGTGCCGCAGACATAAATTAGATAAAATAAAGTGTTTTTGTTTTCTCTTTGGCGGTAAGTTTCTGTTTTACTGGCACCTTTAATGACAAGCAATTCATACCAAGCCAAGTGAAATTGATTTAGTGATTAAGCCTGACACTTGGGAACTAAATAGAGAGATTTTGCGTGACTGCAGCCCTATCCGGAACATATAGTATACAGACAGACATGAGCTTTATTTGAGTGTCAATAAGGAAGTGTTCTTCATCATATGTCTGAACAGATGAATCCTGCGCGAATATTCACATCTCAGTTCCTCGGCCTTTGAGAAAGTTAGCTTTAATATACACTGTCATTAGGATTTTAACGCACATATTCACGCTGATATCTTTTGACTTCTCGAGAATTGCGAGCTTACTTCAAAAAAAAGAAAAAAAGAGCGTTTCTTCCCTTAATTTATTGTTACGTGTTAGCTAAGTATTCGCGGACATGTCGCTGAAACTTTGGTTTTCTCTGTGCATTCAATAGAGCATAACGTCTTCAAAATTCAGAGGTGGGAAAAATAATTAAAAATGAACGCCCAGTAAGCCCGGATCAATTGCTAGCTGTTTTGTTTTTGTTGCTTTTGTTGTTTTGTTTTTTTTTTACTTTTCTTGTGCGACCGAGACAGGTGCAAACAATGTTCAGTAGGGAGGAAAACGTCACACGCTTGAGCCAACATTTAGGTTTAAGTTGTCAACCAGCTTTACAACCGACATATCGCTTTCCTTCCCGCTTCTTCCCGTTGCCATAAGGTGAGCATTACCAGTTTGTAAATGAGTTGTCTTCTGATATTATTATTCAGTGCGACGCTGATTGTGTATAAGGTAAATGAGAAAAGTTCAGAGATGGTTTCCATGCGCGGCTCAGCGACTCATCTCGTCGCTATGTACCATGCGAAATTTCTTCCATTTACCACGCTAAACGAGAAATGTTATGCCTGCGTTTGCAGCAATATTCGTAGGAAATCGATTGTGTTACGTTTGCTACCGGAGAACAGAGTTCGAAATGGTAATCCAAAAATTGGATGGAGGAAATTAAATTCGTATTGCAATGATGTGTTATCAAGTAGTTCATATATTTGCACGTTGTAGACAACCTAAAGAGCACCGAAAGGGATTTGAGAACAAAAAACCGTAAGAAAATAAAACGTTCACGATTCGACATTAAATGTTAGGAAACCTGGAACACGATTGTTGCCAAAGTTCACTTTTTAAGGTTTAATTTCTGAGAAGGATCGAAAAGGTTGTCTGGTGAGTATATAGTACTTTATCAGATTATTTTATTTCACAGGCAAACAAAAGGCGATCTTCGCAATTTACAAATCTTGTTTTATAGACTTGCTAGTCATTGAAGAAATTTATTTTACAAGGTACATGAAGTATTCGCTTTAATTTTTTTTTTTTGTTTGATTACATTATAACATACACAGCACCTTCCAAATGGCTGCAAAAAGATCGTCTACAAAAACAAAGAACCGAATACAAGCTTCAAGAGAATGATTCTGTAAACGAATTAAGTCCGTGTGCGTTTCTATAGATGTACATTATCATTGTTATTTCTTTATTTTTTATTTTTCGAGCTAAAACACTCGTAGCGGAAGTAGGTGTAGGATGATAATGCGGGTTTTCTGGGCGCTTTGACTTTTTTGTCATGAACGTCCATCAAGTTGTCGTGAAGATGACGTCAAAACAAGATCTGTTGACCTGATGGATCTACAAAGGATAAAGCAAGCAAGCAAAAAGTTGAAAAAAAGAACCGCGTTCTAGTGAACTGAGATTATACAGACATCAGCAAATGCGAGATTTAAAAGGCTTAATCTGTTTCCGTTACATAAGATGTGCCATCGTCATTCATATGCAACTGCTTAAAAATTAATGAACGGGTAATTTACACCCCGATGATTGACCCATAGATACGCTGTTAAAAATAACTCAGTTCTACATCTATATTCATTCTCTTTATACAGAACAGCACGTCAACATGGCTTGCCATGGAAACGAACGATGCCTTAAAATGCAAACTTCGATCACACTGACCCTTGTTCTCCTGGAATGGATTTTTGCCACTGATGGGGAGTTTGGTGACGAAAGTCAGAGAGAAGTGTTGTTTTACAGTATAAAATCAGCATCACTTATCGGCAAAGTCACAATGACCACACTGGTAAAAGATGAGCTGGAATGTGCGTTCATGTGCTTCCGGCATTATCCAAGCGACTGCCTTTCATTTAACTTCCGCAGAGAGTCCATCGGCGAAACGCACGTCTGCGAACTCAGCAATTCTGAAAGGGCTTTGGAGCCAGACAGAATGCAAAATGGGCCAGGATTTGATTATTTTGGCGTACAAACGGTGGTAAGGGAGTGCTTTCTCAAAGCATGACACAAGATTTAGATTAATTTAACACTTGCATCTCTTCTTCCAGTACCTATCTAGGTTTTACCCATGTCTGTCGTCTCCATGCCGTTATGGAGGAACCTGTTTGAATGGTCCAGAACTGGAAAGGTTCTGGTGTAACTGTTCCTTGGAGATAAGTGTACTGCCTTACATTGACAACAAGTGCAACGTCAGTAAGTAACCAAACATTCCAGTTTTGTTTTATCCTCAGTACCATCTACATATCAGAATCTAGTTCAGTGACTTCAATTATATTTAAATGATTCGAAGTCAAGATGTCTAATTTCAATGAAAAATGGCAATTATAAACTCCTGGAGGTAAGCCCTTGGCAATTGTTGTGGAGCTATACAACCCATAGCGAGTTTTAAGTGAGCGTACGACTGAAATGAGTCTTCTAAAAAAAAGCTTATTAGCACTATTTAACAAATAAAGAAGCCTCGACTGTGCTCTGTTCTGTTGTAAAGCACGCAGGAAGCGGTAGAGCACGAAAAACGTGTAGGGGAAAACACGAGACGAAGTCGAGTGTTTTTCCCCACTTCTTGAGTGCTCTACCGCTTCCCAAGTGCTTTACAACGGAACAGAGCACAGTCGAGGCTTCTTTATTTGTTTTATGATAAAGAATCCAATAATTTCGCCCACGCATTCGGCTGAATTTTCGAACCAAACTTTATTTTCCAAGTGGCGTCAGCCGTGCTCTGTTCTCTGATAAAGCACGCTAAAATAGGCCAACCACAATCCTTGTTAGAATTGTTCAAATAATTTGATTGGCTAACGAAGCGACAGCTGTCAATCACAAACTGGACTTCATCTAAGCTTTCCGGCAGTTTCGAGTAGTTTCGAGCGGCTTTCGAGAGAAGAACGATACCTTCAAAGTTCGCTTTTTAGTTAATTTTCAAATAAGATTCTAAGGGCAGGTAAAGGTTTGTCAGTTCAGAGGAATCCGGCCGTATTGTGGCTCATGAAAACGTGCACTTTTCCAATGGAGATTACGAAACCAGGAGCTCGAAGCTTGCGGATGAAAATGCGAAATGCTGAGTTGAATTTGAAAGAAGCTACAGTTATTTACGGCTTGCAGCCGCTTGCAGCAAGATCGCCCGAACTAGCGTGAAAGGTAGACAGACTAAGAGGAGAACACCAGAGCAAGCTTTGAGCTGACCACTCGTCGTTTCACTTTGCTGAGATGACCAGAGAGCAAGCGTTACTTCACTGCATGTAAGTGTTTTGAACAATTGAGCATTTTTACAAAAATAAAGCTTCTCATCTAAACAGAGACAGCTCAGTTGTTGTGTTCTGTCGTTGTTTTACTTTTTAAGTATAATCCGCCTTCGTAACAAATATAATGTCTTTTATCGAAGCACTGGTTAGGTTGACAATTTGTTTATTTTGCTACGTGTTTTGTCGGCGGGAATCTAGCAAATCTTGTCATTTTAGTACAGTGTTCACACCACTGTTGCTAACAATGGTCTCCGTGAGCCACATTTGCTGTAGACATAGAGTTCGTTTCCATTGCGTTTGTCTGAATAACAGGGGATGTTTATTTTGGGTAAAATTTGTCAAAATTCCGATGCAAACATTTGAAAGCCAGCTTACTGTCATCAACCCGTGCTCAACCCGTGCTCTGTTCTCTGATAAAGCATGCTGTTTCAGCCAATCAGAGCGCGCGTTATATGGAAACTTTATTGTAAATATAAATGAGGAGACAAGAAATAACTCAAGGCCTCCTATATTTTATCAGAGCAACTATGATCAAACGTTCAAAATCCACACTAATTGCAGACTTTTAATTTGCTCTTCTTATTTGAAATATTATGTTCTGTGAAAACGTCAGCAGGTCTATCATTTCGAATCATCAGAAAAAACAAAAAACAAACAAAAAAAAAAACAGTGAACGGAGAAATGCTTATCTCTTCTACAAGGTCCAAGCATTTCAACTAGTTTATACTGAGTTCCTTATAACTCTCTAAGAGGAAGTTTTTTTAAAACATATGATTATCTATCGACTCTCTACAATTCTACAAGCAATTCGGTCGTGTAATTATTATCGATCAATTAATCAGTCCTTCAGTCAGTCAATTAGTTATTCATTCATTCATTCATTCATTCAATCATTCAGTCATTCAGCCATTCGGCCATTCGGCCGTTCGGCCGTTCGGCCATTCGGCCATTCGGCCATTCGGTCATTGGGTCATTGGGTCATTGGGTCATTGGGTCATTGGGTCATTGGGTCATTGGGTCATTGGGTCATTGGGTCATTGGGTCATTGGGTCATTGGGTCATTGGGTCATTGGGTCATTGGGTCATTGGGTCATTGGGTCATTGGGTCATTGGGTCATTGGGTCATTGGGTCATTGGGTCATTGGGTCACTGGGTCATTGGGTCACTGGGTCATTCGGTCATTCGGTCATTCGGTCATTCGGTCATTCGGTCACTCGGTCAGTCAGTAGGTCAGTCAGTCAGGCAATCAGTAGGTCAGCCCATCCATCAATCCATCCATCCATCCATCCATCCATCCATCCATCCATCCATCCATCCATCAATCAATCAATCAGTTAATATTTTGACCAGCTTGATTCGAAGAAAGTGATTCAGGCCTAATGACAGTAACTTGCGAATGCTTGTCTTTTATTTCTTTTACACGAGACTATTTTATTTCAGATAAAACCTTAATCATTGAAGGCTCTCCAGTCGGACGCGTTTTCTACGCAGCCGTGGATAAGGCGAAAATGAACTATTATGAAGCCGAACGACTTTGCGAAATGCTTGGAGCTATTTTGGCATCACTCGATCAATTAACTGCGGCTCATAAGGCTGGACTAAACCAGTGCAAGTAAGTCTCTTCTTTAAATACAAAATAATATAACTAATTAGACGAGATTGAGCAAAACATCGTGATTTGTCAGTAACAAATAATTGATCCGCGAGACACTGACAAATCACGATATTGGGCAATAGTTTGTTTTCATATTTAAATCACTCTCTGACACTGCTCATGGAAGCGATTTGCCATTTTTCACCCGAGATCTAGAGCTACCTGGTTGCCGATTGCCCATGAGCAGAATATTATTTACATTTAGCCGGTATTACGCATGTGCAGACCATTATTTGTAGGAAGTTATTTGCAAGTCAAGTGGTGGGCTTTCTGCCAATGAAAAGAAAGAAAAATTGCATGGAATGATAATAAAATAATTTTCCATTTTAGTCCATACATCACATATTTTCCTGGTTTTTGAGATGCCGGAAATGTAATAGCTGTGACAAATACACCTTTTTAAAAATACGTTATTTCCCCGGAAACCGTACTCAGACATTTTGTTTTTATCTTTTCCCTCCCAATTAATTCCCTATTACTTTTATAATTTACGGGGATAATTTTAGGTTTAATTTACCCAGGAGATTGAGGAGGTACACGCCAACAAGGTACAAGTGGACTGGCTTCGTTCCCTCTTCAAAAATGATCTTCCCATTGCTAGGAGCGGTAGCACCAAATATAATGTCATTGTCAGTCAGTCGACCGGTATTAAACTGATTATCGTTCTCCTATCTATATTTCAGTTATGGCTGGCTGATAGATGCTACTGCTCGTTATCCAATGCAAACAGTCAAGCCAAACTGTGGAAACAGAACCGGAGTCATAGGAAATACAGCTAAACGTGATAAACATGATAAGCGATATAGCGCGTACTGTTACAAACTTTAGAAGGTTAATCTGGTGAAGTCAATTCCAATGACGATAATAGCCGTAAAATGAAGACTGATATCACTTGAAGCAGGTCTTAAACAATCGACGCAAGTTTCTATTGTTTACATGAAGCACGTTATGTTTTTCAACAGAAACGAAGGGCACTCAAATATAGCTTGCTATCGCATGATAAACAAACAAGTAACTAAATACAGTCACTGTCAGTGAATGTAGTATTTTTAGACAGAAAAACAATAACTTAGCTGAAAAACGCTCACAAAACATTTTTTCTTCAAGAAAATCTACTTAACGACGTTGTACAAAGAGGAAGCATGAGCTTCGGGGAAAGAGTTTGTAATACTATTTATCGTATGACCAGTACGGCCCCGCGGGTAATTTCCTTGGAAAACCTTAAGAAAAAAGGTCCCGTATGAGGGCCATACGCGTCGAAGTAATAGGGCCGGGAAAACGCGTACGGCCCTACTAGAAATGCGTTCGACCCTACTAGAAAGGGGTAGAACTGCAGAGCAATTTATCCTAGTGTACACAAAGTATGTTTGTGATTTCTCTGGTTTAGCCAACTTCTCCCAGAAACTCTGAAAACTCGAAGAAAACTGAAGAAAACGTTTATATCGTATCTTGTTTTCTTCACGTTGTTCTTTTACTTTTGACCCACGATGAATTCTTTATACTTTCCACTGAAAGAAGTTTCGCCTATAGAGTCTGTTTGTTTATTCCAAAGGTTGATTATCGGCCAGTTCATCCGGAAAAGTTGTTTTCTTGACCGCCTGTTTGCTTGTTATTGACTTCTGAGAAAGTTGTGAGCTTCTTCAGTTGTGAGGAGTGTTGACTTTCTTTCTGTGCTTTCGGATTGAGTTGGCGACTGAAGTAGTTCTGCATCGGACAATTCCCCTGGATAGTAATATTGCTCTCAGGATGCTTCAAGAATGTCCACTTTCATTACAAATTTTGAAGAAAACAAAATTAGACAGCAATAAAATTGTCTTTGTCATTAACTCGCATCGATTTTGCCGTACGCCTTTCTAATAGGGCCGTACGCGTTTTTCCGGCCCTATCACTTCGACGCGTACGGCCCTCATACGGGACCGTTTTTCTTATGGTCTTCCAAGTAAATTGCCCGCGGGGCAGTACGGGTCATATGTGTTCATTATGTTCTTTATTAATTTGAATAATAGTTGGATGTCGACCTTCAGTAGCATTTTAAATGAAACTGATAAAAGTTCAATTGAGGCCTTGCACTACTGTAAAATTGATGTTAAAATCTTAAAAAAAACTTTTAAAAATCCGAGCTTTCGCCGATCTGCGGCATCATTAGGGATAAGAAAAAAATATTCTGCGTAAGGCTTATATGCAGATGTAAAGTAAAATCGTATAAAAAGCGAAAGAGTGTTTGAGTGTGTGTGTGTGTGTGTGGAAGGGGGGTGGTGGGGTGGGGGTAATGCATGAGATAAGTAATAAGGTGCAACTATGAATAAAAAACGAATAATATGATCTAATGGGCGAGTGTCAAAGTACAAAGAGTCTCTAATATGTTAAAATAATTATTAGACTAAAAGTCCGCGAATTCGCTGCATTCCTCTCGGGAGTTGGGGGCGGGTTTGTAGTTTCGCATGTAATAATTATATGATAAAGATTGTTAATATTGTTGTTGAATTTGCTGCAATATATCTAGGATAATGACGGAAACAGAGTGCTCCTCTTCACCCCACACCTCCACCCCCACCCCCCAACCCCACCCCTCTCTCCTTCATCAAAAGAAAAAAAAAAACGCAACAAAAAAATCCACTTGCGCAGAATCGTTTTCTACTTTGAATTAACTTTCTACATCTCCTTCTTCATCTCGGATCCGTCAAGTTAGGGCTAACAAAAAATGAAATTTTCTTGTTCAGTCGTGTTAAAAAAAAATCTGGGAATTTAATACCTCCTGTTTTCTTCAGAGGGGGGAAAAAGGAATCGAAAAAAAGATAAATCTACGGTTAGTTTTCAAGACCGAGCGTAAACGAAAAATTGTCTTTGAAATATCACATGGTCCCTTTTTTGAAGATATTAAGTAATTAATGGAGCGCAAGTAAGGTAGACCAAACCGTTTTGCCTGCATCTTCATTCTGTACGGAACATCCAACATCCACGCGACGCGCGAGGTAAATAAGATCATTATCGTCGAGAGGACCGGATGCAATGTCCACAAAAAAAAAAGCAAACAAAAAAACAAAAACAAAAAAACAAAAAACAAAAAAACAAAAAAACAAAAACAAAAAAATAAATAAAAAAAAAAAAAACCCAAAACAAACAAACGAAAAAAAAAAAAACTTGAGAGAGAGATAACTTTAGGGGAAAAAAATCCTCTTTTGTTAGGCAGCGATGCCAAGAAAAGGCAAATAAATGATACTTTTATTCATTATCTTAAATGATTGGTTTTATTCAATCAAAAGGAAAGCAGACGCTTTCCCTGGTCTCTATCGCCTTATTTCAAATTGAAGTAAAGAGACGAAATTCTCGCATTAATTAAAACTCATTGTTCATATCAAAGTATTTGCACCAAGAATTGGCATGAAGCGCCACGGAATCTGTTTTGTGGGTTTGCGAAAAAAAAAAAAAAATGTATTTTTAGCTATAAAAGGTAATTGTTCACGATCTTAAGCCGTCGAAGTCAGGAGTTTTTACAAATGATTGTTAAGAATCGTACCAAGGTGTATAAGAAAGTGAAAAGCCATTGTACTGCTCATTGAATGTTTTTTAAAATCGTCCCTTTGCCGCGCATTGCCGCGTGTTGCCGCCGTGGTTTGATAACAAGTTCACTAATTGCAATGATCACCTCTTTAGGAGCCAAGCGTCGATTAGTCAATTAGTCAGTTAGTCAATTGAGTACTCTTAAAAGTGTGTCTACTTGTTTCGAATTCGTTATTGTCACTCAATCGATTGGCGAATACCGAAACTGAGAAGATTAAAAATTGCTTCCAGTTTTATTTTCCGAGATCGGGACTGCAGAACGCAAGTGTCAGAGGTCCTCGCAGATAAAAAAAAAAACAACAACAACAACAAACAAACAAACAAACAAACAAACAAAGTTCTAAAGGTATGTATGTATTGGATACATAATTATATGAATAACATGGTTTTAAACATGTTAAAGTGATAAACCGAAAATCATTTACACGGTTTTGTATCGAGAAAATAAGAGTCTTCAGGCGCAAAAGTAAAATAGGTAAATAAGTTAGAGAAAAAGCGACTCGGTTGGAATTCACAACCAGTAGCAGATAATGATACTCAAAGCTATTCACTAACGGTAATAAGGATGGGAAAAAATTCAAGCAGATAAAAATATGGGCCGTAGCTAGCTAATAACAGGCAGACCGGGCCACTTGCCTCGATCAGTCATTTTTTTTTTCGTTTTTGTTGTTTATAGTCTTCAGAAACACGCTAAATACCTAGGGAGAGAATTTAACCATGCACATCTCCTCTGGCATATTTCTACGGCCTTGAAAGACCTTCTCAACTTGATAGTTTAAAGGGGTGCAACATATAATGATGGCAAAGCTTACAACTGGCAGATTAAACATGAGTTATTCAGTCCTGAAACTGTTTCTTCCAACTCCATCAAAATACGATCTTAAACTGAATAATTCCTAGCTACATAGCCATTAATTTTAGTTTTAAATTTGGGATTAGCTTATGGGATGGACGACCAATATCTTTTACTGTTTTGTTATCTAAAGCTACTGACACTATTTTGCTTCGTATAACAACTTCGGAGTTTAAGAAAGGTAAAACTTGAACAATAAAAAAAGAACTACCCAAGTCTGAACTGATGATTTTAACATTCTTTGCTCACCAAATTGGGCACATAACTGCATGTACTTATAGTGAATGCATTTATTTCTTCAATATTTGTTTTCTGTGACAGCTTAATTAAACCGCTTGGAACGGGAAATATCAAATTAAGGACGGTGCCTACTTTTGTTAGTGCGCACACGTTCTACGCAACACGCAAGCCATGGTTTAAGCGCCACGCGCGCGCTGGGGTTGGCAATGACGCAATCAACTACGCTACCAAGTATACGACTGCCCAGTTCATACGTCGCATTTCTGCCGTGTCGAATTCAATTCAATTAAGTGCGGCAGAAATGCGACTGTGGATTCATACGTCGTACTTGTGTCGCACTTAATTCAGAATTTATACTGTCGGGTATGTCGGTCAGCGGAAAATGTTTTAAACGTAGAGTGTTCAATATGGCGGACGAAAATACTGAGCGCAGAAGGATTTTAATTTTGCTAAAAATTGTCCGCTAAAGGAACGAGAAGGAGAAGGCTGACAACGGAGCAGTATGTGTTGCAATATGTTCAGGTTGCACTGGGTCGAGAATGGCCAAGTTTCTTCTTTTTCTTTGGCGGGAACACATTTACGCATGCTCAATACATTAACATAATGTATGCATTAGATTCGATACGGCAGAAATTCGACGTCTGAATCGGTGTCGCATTTCTGTCGGATAATGCGACAAGACCAGTCGAACGTGCAGCAGAAATGCGGCAGCCGATTCAGACGTCGAATTTCTGTCGAATTTAATTCGTTGAATTGAATTCGACACGGCAGAAATGCGACGTATGAACCGGGCCTAAGGTGGCTCCGATCGCGCGAGCGCTGAGGAAGTAATCTGCGCGCGCTCTCAGTGTTTTTCGATATTTTATTACGTCAACATGAGCACAAAAAGCAAAACTGGCAGTGAATTTTCTCGCGTTTCCTTCGGTGAAATTTCGTAAAATTTGGCAGTTTGGTAGAAAATATTTTACTTTAGTCGGAGCTCGTTTTTCAGGGAAATCTATAAGACCAGATTTTTTGCAGCGGTAAAAGACATAAATTTGAAAATATCGAAAAAACTGCCTTTACAACCCCTACTTTTTTTCGTGTTTAAAATTCGTATCCCGCTGGAAGCGATGTGATGTAAAAATTTTGGAAGATTTCACCGAAGGAAATTCATGAAAATCACAAATAAAGCCATAAAAACAGTAATAAACACTTTTGTTTGGGCATTTATTATTTAAGACTAAATCCCAAAATTTAACAGAGATGATAGCAAAACACTATTTAATCATTGCTTATTACATGTAATAAGTTTGAGAGGACTAGGTGTGAAAGCGAATGCAAAAACAACATGCTAAACATAACAATTGCGCGCGCAACGCCATAAATGATTACCCTATGGAGCCACCTTAAGTGCGGCAGAAATGCGACTGTGGATTAGACATTTGCGTATCTCGCGCTTGTTTTGCGCGCGCACTACGCCATATGCAAGTACAATTTTACGGTTGGATTTCTGTATAATTTTCGACAGATAACGGATAGGTTTTCAGCTGGAAGACAATAACAGTTAATGGTTAACGATATGCTGCTATTCTGGTGTTCCTGGTTTAAGTACAGGTTCATTAAACTTGATTTGGTCACAGTAGAAAAATTTTGCTTTCAGTTTAGGCCCGCTTCATACGTCGCATTTCTGCCGTGTCGAATTCAATGCAACGAATTAATTTCGACAGAAATTCGACGTCTGAATCGGCTGCCGCATTTCTGCCGCACGTTCGACTGGTCTTGTCGCATTATCCGACAGAAATGCGACACTGATTCAGACGTCGAATTTCTGCCGTGTCGAATCTAATGCATACATTATGTTAATGTATTGAGCATGTGTAAATGTGTTCCCGCCAAAGAAAAAGAAGGAACTTGGCCATTCTCGACCCAATGCAACCTGAACATATTTTAACATATACTGCTCCATTGTCAGCCTTCTCCTTCTCGTTCCATTGGCGGACAATTTTTCGCAAAATTAAAGTCCTTCGTCGCTCAGTATTTACATCCGCCACATTGAATACTCTACGGAGAGGTGACAGGAAAAAATGTGACGGGCACCGTAAAAGTCTTCAAAAATGACGAATAACTTTAAAAAACGCGTGGCTACCCCTACATTTCATGTTATGAAATGGAAGTGGCAAGCCTATTCGACACGTGATTAGTTTTTGATTGAGAGCAAAAAATATTTCGACTGTATTTTAGTTGAACCAGAGGAAGGCTGTCAGAGACGCTAAAAGCGCTGTTGCAACGATTTTGTTATTAAAAACATACCAAAAAATGGTTTTTATGTTACCATTTGCCATGTAGTTTAAAGATCTTTTTACATGTGTTTGCTTCACTGTATGTAAAGGAGATTTCCAAGGAAGTCTGCGAAGAAATTTCCTTTTCTTCTTTATTCAGAGAAATGCTGATGTCAACATTTCTGTTGAGATTCAAGGCTAATTATCTCGAAAAAATGCCTGGCTACCCCCAGTTTTCTTTGTGGATTCCAATAGCCCTTGCAAAGATCTACTTTTTTCCGCGAGGTCCTAACCTGGGGCAAAAACCTTTGTATTTAGTAGGTACTGTCCTTAATGTAACTGAATCTGTTCGCTCTACGTCAAATTATGTTTGTTTTGCAAAAACATCTGACAACAGGAAGCCATTTCTAGTGCGAACATTTTTTTTCACCCACCAAAATTGCCTTTAAACTCAAAAAATCCCGTCAACTAGCTAAACTTTCTTCGTGATTTTTTTGTCGGGCGAGAAAATCCTTTGTTCCCTGACATCCCTCCTTTATCGGATCATCATATTTCGAAAATAATTATGCACAGCGTACGTGACAATACTATTTTCCCGCCTTTTATCTGAGCTAGGGAAACGAGATCGATCCGTGGTTTTTGAATTATTATGGCTCTCAGTGTCATCAGGATCAGAATCAGAGTAGTTCACCGTCATTACTAGTTCGATTTGCAACTACTTGCATGGTAGCAGTTCCTGTTTCAGCTTTGACTGCAGCAAACTCAACCGGGTCCTCAAGGTCCACATCGTACAGAAGATATAGCAGGACTTCTGAAAGTTCGGAAAATGACAGTACAATAACAACAGCAGCGAAGAGTAAATAAGTTCGAAACATTTCCACAAAAAGTACAGCAATACTTGGTGAATTTATGGAAAGAGAACTTTGAACAACCGGTATCTAGACTCTGTCACACAGCTTAAGTGCGAACAGGGTTACAAATATGAAAAATTGGTGGCAACAACATTTTCAATTTTTTTGCAAGCTCCAAACGCTATTTTTCGTCGTAGTGCGAACAGACCCTGAACTACTTCTTATTTCAATATAGAACATAAACATTAAATGTGTCTTCTTTATTTGTAGCGTGCTTATTGGACATGATGATACCTCTCAAGTTTATTATTTTTCTCACCACCTGGCTCACCGCAATATTTTCATCCCTTGGTTTCGTTCAACATTTAGCCTCGCCAGAAAAGACATTTTATACACTGTTGGACAAGTCCTTGGTTGAGAATGTAACACTAACGAAGAAAGTGAAGAGTGACTATGAATTATCCTTTCTTTGCTTGAGACAAGGTCCACCTCCCTGACTGTCTTTTAACTTTGGAAAAGTCACTGATAGCGAGGGTTATTACAAATGTGAACTATGCAACTCAAAACGATATCTGGAACCCCATGGAATGCAAAAGCGACTTAACTATGATTACTACGGGATCATAACCCAAGTAAGAAAAGTCTCATTTTCTTTGAATGTAACTAGTAGACACTGGTCGTCTCGATATAAGGTCTGTTCAGTACTTTTCTCTCATCGTTTAGTTTTTAGTAGGACTATTATGTTAAAGAACTATTATGTTAGAATAGAGTGGTTTCGCTTTTGCATTTCTGCGATGTACGACTGGCTTAAGAAAACTCGCGCCACTTTTCATCCAATCAGAGGTAGAACCAAAACCAATCGCAACTAACTCTCTCGAACACGCTTCTCGCACGTCTTGTCAGCTCCATGTAATTACCTCGAGTTTTGATTGGATTGCACATGTTCTTTGTGATTGTTAATCTGGCTTTGGTTCTAAGACGTTAAATTGACAACCGTTTTAATTTCGGATAGTGGTTGTGTAGTACCTAAGAAACACATCATCCTGGAAAATAGCCACTCAGTTCGTCAAAATGTTGGGATAATGTTCTTTCCTACCCCTAAAATACTAATATTTTCATCAGGTACTGTACCATCCTATTTAGTATTCTATATACATTAGAGACAGCACTTGAAACAGCACTCATACACAATGTATAGGTCTTTAAACAAATTCTATGAGCTACCTCACGAGGGATTCGGTAGAATACTTCGACGCAAACTGAGTACGTGAACAATTAATTCGTTGTCAGTTGTTGGTGTTTCTTTCTTATTTCAGTCTCTTCTCAGACTACTACCATGTTCCAGCAGTCCTTGTAATTATGGAGGAACGTGCATACAAGGTCGGTCTTTGCATAAATTTTCCTGTCAGTATATGGACGAAGTCACAGTTTTACCATTTATCGACGATAATTGCAACGCTGGTAAGTGAATTAAATTAAAATAAGACTACACTAGCTGCTGATCCAAGAAGTAAAGTGAGGGGGGGGGGGGAAGTAAGGGAAAGGGCGGGGGGGAAAGGGAAGAGAGGGAGAGAGGGGGGGCTCATTGAGGTCAAGTTAAACCCTTCAGTGCTTCTTAAAAATAGAGAGGCAATCAATCAATCAATCAATCAATAAGTCATTCAATAAATTAACAAATAAATGGTAAGTTCATCATCTCGTTCTGATACAAATGTCAAACTTAAGGTTTTTGTACTCGAGACTCTAAATAAGCAAAAAGCGCTATTGTGATTAGAATTGAACCTTGTTAAAATCCCTTCTGTTGGAGGACGGACAAGTTGGGTTTATTTTGTCATGGTCGATTCAAGACCACACACAGAACCCTAATCCATCTAGCAGTAAGAGGGACGATATCAGGCTGCGAGCAGTTAAGAAACACCTCCTAATTGAAAAGCGGCTCGGCCGGTAAAACCCGTTCCATTCTGTTTATCATCGTATTGTGATGAGCAAGTTAAGATCATTTTTTTGCAAAGTTCGAATTCGATGCAGGATAGAGGGGATTTAGGCGCATTTCAAATTTCCTAACATTTAAGTATTACTATTATATATAAAAATACATATTTTTGGAGGCAAGGGGGAGGGGGTTGCTAGTTCGTTGTTGTTTTGACGTTTTATTGTTGTTGTCTTGTTGTCTAGTTTTTGTGATTTCTTGACAGCAACAATTAATTTGTCAACTTCGACCCCTACTGAAGGTGTATTTAAAGCAGCAGTCGGCCGGTACAAGCTCAATTATTATGACGCCAAGCGACTTTGTGAATTGCAATTACTTGGAGCAACATTAGCCACATACAAACAAGTGAGGTCAGCATGGCGAGCTGGCCTGAATCAGTGCTCGTAAGTAACTTGAAGAAAAGTGCGGAATAGTGTAGAATCACAGAGATACCTATAAAATGAAATGATTCCAATAAGAGTCAAACTTCATCAATGCGTCGGGGTGACGTTTTAGGCCCTCGTTAGCTTTGAACATTTTGGGTTGAAGCAGCGGACTCCCAATTTGACCTAGCTTGCGAGCAAGCTGTTTTCCATCATCTTGATATCACAGTATAAACTTAATGAGGCCCGGCCACAATGCTAATAGACAGGACCTGCGTCCGAAAAACCAATATTTAACGGAAAAGCAATTGTTAATGTTTTCATAGCAGCGATCTTTTCAGGCCTCTTTTACGCATCCGAAATTTGAAAACAATTGATGGTCTCAGTAAACGTGGTTTGCGCAACTTCGAGCAATAAAAAGCAGGACCCCATTTGTCTAGGCCGCGAATTTCACTAAGCATGTCAACAGAGCGTTTTCACTCACGTGGCCAGCAACCATACAGACTTATTTTAGCAAAAAAAAAGTGTTAACAGAAGAAAGGAACTCTCACAGGACTCGTTTGGGACACACATGACCGCCATTTTGGCACACCAAAATGGCTGCCCTGACCTCATCTATTGGCGTCAGAATAATACCTTAGCCATAGAGCATGCTGAAAAACTTTGAGTTTTTCTTTGACGATGGTTAATCGTGATTTATTTTCTATTTTATAGCAAAGGTTGGATTGACGATGGAACTGTTCGCTATCCAATTCGACGAGCAAGAAGGGGATGTGCACGCTATGTGGGCATAATGGGATCATTTACACCGAGAGGTAAAAGCGAAAAGTACAAATTCCGAAAAATCATATTCGGTGCCTGCCTATCAAATTGCTAAACATAAAGGTGGAATGAAAACTGTTCTAAAACGGGAAAATAAACAGCAAACAAAGAAAAAAGACGACAGTCAATTGCATCAGCACCAAACTGAAGACACTTACAAATGTAATAAGAATAACTATGTATATAAAAATATCAATGTAATCACTTTTTTAGTGTCAGGTAAATACTAGAGCGAGTGTATTTAACAAGTGTATTCAAAGGATGTTCGGTGTTTAAGACTCCATCCCAGGGGAGCTTCGTTCGCGGGTGGTTTACAAATTTCTGTGTGCTAACTGTAATGCTAGCTACGTTGACAAAAGCAGTCGTCATTTTTCCACGCGTGTACGTGAACACTTGTGTTCAGGCAAAAGCTCCCACGTTTTCAAACTTCTACAAGATTCAGAGGAATGTGTAACTCTTGGTCTGTGGAGTCGTTCACCCATTTTGGACTTGTACTCTGCCGCCACAAGCTTTGAAGTAAAAATTAAAGAAGTTATGTTCCGGTTGGGAGAATCCAGGTTTGAATCAGCAAATTTATCATGTTAATTTGTCTATTTCATTTTTATCTTGGAAAATAATTATATTTTCAAAGTTGTAGTGGTGGGACGATTTCACTCCATCACTCCTTCACTCCTTGGGAATTCTAATTTGATCTGATAATCTGATAATCGTAGTAAGACCTTCCCGCCTTCACGCCTTCACCTGTTAGACATTTGGAACTTCGGGGGAAACTCCCGTATGAGAAGGTTAGGGATGGTTGTCGGAAAATTTGTATTTAACTCCAAAAGAAGACTAATGTGGGCGTTGCTCGAGCTTCATTAAACCCCCAAAAGATACCACTTTATACTGAATAGGTTCCATTACTAGCCACCATTTAAACCTAAAATTTTTGCAACCTTTTCTGTTGTCTTTTTTAAATGTTGTCACCCTCTACATGAACTCTCTTGCTTCGGGCAACCCTTAACATTTTTTTAAACTGATTTCCTAAGATTCTTCAAACGTTGCCGAAAGGCTGTAGGAGCTTTGATTATTTTGCACTTTGGTGCACTTATTCTCAATGCGGAAAAAAACCTTGGAGTTCTTTTCACAGGAACACATATTTCTATTTATGACTAGATTCGTTGCAACCAAATTCGTCTGACTAAATTAACACATATGTGCTTCTCTCTCTTTTTGATGTTAGTTATGTCAGCTGTATTTAAATATACAAAGCTTTCTTACAGTTATTACCATCTGAAAATGCTAAGATGTCTTCCGTGACTTTCGTAAGGGAATAGACATACTCTTACTGTGGTCTAAATGCCAGAAAAAAAAATGGGATAAAAGGAGTTGAGGACAAAGCTTGTGCTCTGGAACTGAATGCTCTCACAGGTCAAGACTACGAACCGACACTACATGGCACATAGAGGTTACTCTGCCAACTGGGCATATAACTCCCCAATCCCCTCCGGTGTTATTTGTCTTAATTGTCACATAAACTTAAATTTGTATGGGTTATAAATTTGCTTTTTTGATAAATGTTGAGCAAGTTGGGGACGGTAGCCCTTAGGCGTCTCCCTCCGAGACAATCCAAGATCCAACGCGGTTACTCTTTGGTTTTCGAACCACGTCAGTTAAGTGGTATGGCTTCAAAATTAAAGTAGTAGAGATCAATGGTTGTTTTATCTCCTTATTTTTGTTTTCTTTTGTTTTGTTTCGTTTGCCTTTTTGTTCACCTTTTATGTATTTTCTATTTGATCTATTTCCAGACACAAATAAGTTGGTAACCGCGACTCCTATTGAAGGTGCATTTCTGGCAGCAGTCGGCCGGTACAAGCTCAATTATTATGACGCCAAGCGACTTTGTAAATTGCTTGGAGGAACATTAGCCACATACAAACAACTAAGGACAGCATGGCAAGTAGGACTGGAACAATGCGCGTAGGTAATTTGAAGACATACTGAAATTGACGAACTTTTTGGTCTCTTGGTAGTCTCCAGTAAATAAGATCCTTATGGTTGTTGTATCCCAATAATAGTTTAGCTGACGTTCCTACTTTTTCTTTGTCAGTTAGTCACTTTATACTGGGAAACTTGACAGACCAGAAGAAAACCCCAATCCGTAGAGCTCTTACTACGATTATCAGTTGAGTAAGGTGGGACGAAAGTTTGGTCACCAAGTTTTAACGTAAAAATCTTGTTGTTGTCACGAGCAACTGGCTCCGCGACGCGACGCGACAGGCGTCAAACGGCCGTTGATATTGTTACCAATGGAAACGAGGTAAGTTGCCCGTGACAACACCATAATTTTAAGGCCAAAACTTCGAAACCAAACTTCCCTCGTGCCTTACTCAACTGATAATCGTAGCAGCTTCACTATCAACTCTTGCAAAATGGTATCATAGTTTGACTTCATTATTATAAAACGTTTAATTTGTTTCACCTTCCCCTTTAAATAACCAGGAGCACTTAGCTATTCAATGATCGTGGGCAACCGTAATGTATTTTTTCAAAAGGTCTAGATAACAGCAGACACGTAAAGATTTTAAGGAAAACGACCAATTTTTTAAGTTTACAAGACATGTTTCGACAGAACTTCTGTCATCTTCAGTTGAATGATTACAAAGCAAGTTGAATAATAAGTAGGCAAAAATGCTAATTAAGACAAATAGTAACAAAAGAACGTGAAAAGGTGTAAATTAAAAGGATAATTTTAGATTTACATGGTGTAATTGCTGATTGAGGCAAGGTAGTTCTTTTTGAAAATGGATAGCCTCCTTTATCTTGAGTTGAAAGCTGGTAGTGGCGTGATCTAAAATATGAAAGCAGTCTATTGAACACGATGAACGACAACGTTCAGAATTCTGAAGATGTTTGAAAATGTGAGAGGCCTTATCAACGGCTAGGTGCTCACGTACGCGTGTGGAAAAATGTCGGGTGGTTTCGCCGACATAACAGGCATTACAGCCCGCACATGTAAACTTATTAACCACACGTGAACGAAGCCCGCCGGGGATAGGGTCTTTGACACCAAAAAGGTTACCTATCTCAAAGGAAGAAAAAACTAATTTGATGTCTAAATCATTACAATAGTGCTTGATTAAGTGCCGAGTCTTCTTCTGAGTGATGACAGAAAAATGGCCTATGTACGGCAGCTTAAAGTAAAACGTGGGCGAGGTGGTAAGGGGGTAGCCCCGGGGACAATGATTGCTACAGGTCCCAGTGATGTAACGGTTAACCACTTTTTCAATTAAATGGGCAGGGAAAAGGTTCTTTTTGAGAATTTCAGTAAGCTTGGTTATGTCCTCGTGTAACCCCAACCAAGTGTTGTTGATCTTGTAGGCCCTGTCAACAAGAGTCCTAATGAGACTTACTTTGTATGAGTACGAGGTGAAGCTAAAATAATTAGTTAATAACCCAGTAAAGGTTTTCTTACGGTAAACCCTAGTTAGGAAAGAATTGGTGTCACTATTATCAATAAGAACATCTAGAAAGGGTAATTTGCGATTAAGTTCTTTTTCCATAGTAAACCCTATGTTGGGGTGCCTCAATCAGCAATTACACCATGTAAATCTAAAATTATCCTTTTAATTTACACCTTTTCACGTTCTTTTGTTACTATTTGTCTTAATTAGCATTTTTGTCTACTTATTATTCAACTTGCTTTGAAATCATTCAACTGAAGATGACAGAAGTTCTGTCGAAACATGTCTTGTAAACTTAAATAATTGGTCGTTTTCCTTAAAATGTATTTTTTTATTGTGTAAGTATGGATGACTTGTTGACGGTAGAATCTGCCTTCCAATGCAGACCAAAAAGCCAGGCTGTGGGAACTACATTGGTATTATTAGCAGAAAAGCGGTAAATAAAAACATGAAGTACAATGCCTGGTGTTATAAGGAGGGACAGGCTAACGAGGAAGCTTGCATCTCCGCTATATAAGAACACTAGTCCACGATGTAACAAAACAAACTGATGGGTTTCCTGAGTGGTCCCAATTTTGCAGTACTGCATGAATGTCCAGATAGACAGCACCTGCAAAGCTCGATCTTCGACACGTCATTGCATATTATTTTGCCTCCTTGAAACACGGCCCTGTTTGATAATCATGATACTGTATGCAGGGATTGCCTCCAAAGAGTGAAAGAGCTTGTGAAACTTAGTAATTGGTAAAAGTTGTAGCTCTATGGGTGTCTTATCAAAGGGAATACTGTCTTGCAAAAAATACAAAATTTCTCGGTGTCAAAAGCGCTGATGAGCCCATACATTCGTTGTAAACTTTTGAGCTTTTAATCCCGCGCTGCGTCGCAAAAATGTATGTCATACATTTGATTCAAATGTCTTGGGAGCTTTGATCGTGCTATGACCTTTCAATACCCAGAGCTGATATTTTGCATTTCGATCAGAAACTGAATCTCGCTTAATGGTAAGAGGGGAAAATATTTTAACCAAGGTTCTCCGTAAATTCCTTTTGACACATTGTGCAACAGAATATAATTTGGGTCATTGTTTACCTTTTCAGTCTGGCAGTCATACATGCACAATGCACAAAGTTGTTTTGACTCAATTTGTGTTTATATGGATCTACAAGAGGTCGACTAAGACTTAGAGCCCCTAAGGCTAGATAAGTAAACACTTTAAGACTGAAACGGATCTTTTTAATGTATACTTAATCAGATATAGGATTGTACAAACCCTACATAAGCAAACAAGATTTTAAATATTTTTCACGGATTACCGTAGTCAACTAGCTTTTGATTACAATTGAAGATTAAACTGCGGTTGGACCCAAGGTCTGTCTGGCCTTCTAGTCCGAGTAAGTCTCTCTGAAATAATACACACTCATATTAGGAAACAGTAACGGTCACTGCTCCTCCTAGTCAACAGATGTTCTCCAGAACTCATTTCCCTCGTGCTTTTAAGCGCAAATTCCCTCTGCAGGTAATCAGTTTAGATACACCTATCTTCACATAACGTTTACTCGAATAGTAGAATTAC
The DNA here is from genome assembly GCF_042242905.1 of Orbicella faveolata. NCBI lineage: Eukaryota > Metazoa > Cnidaria > Anthozoa > Scleractinia > Merulinidae > Orbicella > Orbicella faveolata. The sequence continues at coordinate 13,467,782 of NW_028301564.1, forward strand.
GACGTGAAAAACATACAAGTCGTCAGCAATATTAGGAATTACACTGAATTGAAAAAAAGTAAATAAAATTTATGACAATGCGATGCAGTTTTTAAATTAAAAGGAATGTTTAGCTGTATTTCGATAGCTCAAGGCCTCCCAGGATCAGAATTGAATAAAAATAATAAAAGTCATTATAATGCAATATATCACTCGCCCCACCGTACTGTTGTCAGCTGTTACGAAAAGTTGTTTAACTCTTCATCGAAAGCATTTATGTCACAAACTGATTCTCAAATATCTGCCGGACACTATGAAATCGTTGAACAACCTTTGACGGTAAAACGTCTAACTATGGAGAAGAATTTAGTTTCGAAACTCGAAGTGCAGTTGCCCAGTTATACAGATATATCACATTAAGGGTCACAGTGTGATAGCATGTCTTTTTATTAATGATTCATTGTTTCAACGTAAAGGTAGAGTGAAATTCGCCTCTTTGGCAAGAACTTTTGCCCAACACCTCCACGTAGACACCTTTAAGGTAACTTATCAGTCAAACCATTTTAAATGAGTGTAGCATATTACCATGTTAATAGGAAAGCATTTCTTTTCCCAGTCTTTAAACAAAGCTCTTAAGTGGTAGCAGTGTTTCCCGCTCAGCATTCAAGCTTTCTGAGCCAAAACAGATAGTAACATAATCAATAATTCTACAAAATTCGTTCCCACTTATTCATTTAGCGCAAGAATGAAGTCACTACAATGTATTCTCGTTTCAAATTTCCATTGACATTTGTGGATTGATGATATTCGATTGCAGGTAGAGTTGACTTTTCTCGGCTCGTATATGTGAAATACATAATTGCAGGTGCGTCATGAAAATCGGAGGGATAAGTAAGATATAGCTTACAGAAACCACACGATGTGTTTTGACCTCAAAATTTGAAATTGAAATTTATATGGTACTTTTTCATTCATATTGTATTAACAACACATATTTCGGATGAATTTCAAAGGCATAAAGTGAATTTCTGAAAGCTATATCTTACTTTGTATTGCTAAGAAGCCTTTGTAAAGTACAAGTAATATTAAATTTACTTTTAAAGCGGAAAATAATTAACAGCCTACATGTCTGAGTAAGGGAAATGTTTGGCCGCCAAACACGATCAAACTTTGTTCGGTGACCAATTGTTTCCCAGTTTGGAGACCCTATTCGATCGTGTTTGATCGTGTTTAGTAAAATTTGTCGACAAACATTTCATCACACTTTTAAAACATTTTGTTCGTTTGGAGGGTGATCAAACATGTTTGAAACAGTCTGGCTATTAAGCACAACATCTGGATGACTCTCCTGGTCACCAGACAATGAGTCGACAATTTTTGGCCGTGTTTGGTGACGAACATTTCCCGTTTGGACAGGGCTGTAGATAAATTATACGCGTTAGCTTTTTACTTCCTATACCTGGAAGGAAGCAATACATGGAGAGTCAGCTGTCGGCCAAAAATAGACATTAGGGAACTGTTTTGTGGTTAGAAACTTTCCAACACTATAGACAATCTAAATACAAACGTGTGAGTTTTTTAAATGTTTTTTGGCGAGAAAATGAGGTCATCATACTAACAGCAAAATTTCATTTTAAATTTATCTTTTGACTCAACTAATGCATGATTTTGAAACGATATGTTGAGAAGAATTCAAATGTCAACGAAGTATTTTTAAAGGATTTTAACTAAAAAAAATATTACATGTTGAATTTTGTCAAATTGCTAAATATCAGTAACAAAATGGAGGAAAATTCAAGATTCAAATAGATGAAAGCTGGGAGAGGTATTTATGACTGTGGTCGTGTATCCGTTACAACATCAGGGTCCGCAAGGCCTTATAGAATTGATCCAAGAGGCCCGAGAAGACGGTCGTGTTTAACAGATGTGGAAATTAAGCTTGTTTAGCAGATATGTGGAAATTAAGCTCATAGCATTTTTTCTTGGCTAGAGAATGTGATGGTTTTCCACACGCTTTCTCTCTTTGTGGAGTCCAAGGTAAGCTTATAAGTTCTTGTTACGTTTTGGCCTCATTGTTTCTGTATTGTTTTATTTTGTACACTGGCTGTGTTAGTATCGGAATTTCGAAACCCGTGATTTAATTTGTATTTTAAAATACTTCAAGCACGAAATTCGAATTGCCTTATCTTTCAATTTTGTTGCCGTTCACACTTCATTTCTTTTCTATTCCGTGCAGTTCGACCAGAGTCAAAATTTCTTCACAGATGGTATGTAAGTCAAGCTACATGTACGATCGAGTAAATATCAGCTACTCTGAAATATTTTAGTGATGGATGTAATATATCAAACACGAGAGACAGTGCTTCATCGGGATATCCAAACACCGAGAGGAGAGTTGAAAATATGACACGCAGCGGAGCATTTTTGACCAAATTCGAGGTGTTTGGATAGCCGATGAAACATTGTCTGGAGTGTTTGATTAATCGAAACAAAAACTAAGGAGTAAACGGAGAAGTAACATCGTCAAAATCTATGATAATTGAGACCGGGTATCCAAACCTCCTTTACGGTTGTGATTTCCTTTGTTTTAACTAGATGAATTATTAATGAGTTTGAGAAGAACAAATTAAGTCCAAGAGACTGTGGAGATCTACTTTTTGCGAGAGAGAGGTATACTGTCCATTCATGTCAAACATAAGCCAAGCCAAACACGCATGGTGGCTGGTGATGTAGAGTTTGTTTTTGATGCTAGAAATGAGAGATTTAAACAAATTGAAATCAAAACTCGAAATAATTATGAATAAGAGAATGCTAGAAATATGTCAACATAGGTATGGTTTTTAATCATCGCAAAAATCTATTAGAAGAGATATATCTACAATCCTTTTGAATATTACTGCTTGCTAATAAGATTAGCACAAACAATTACCAATATATATAGGAACAAAATACCATAATGTAATAAATCAAACACGAGAGACTGTTTCATCGGGATCTCCAAACACCGAGAAGAAAGTTGAAAACACGACACGCAGTGCAGTATTTTTGACGAACTTGATTCGAGGTGTTTGGATAGCCGATGAAACACTGCCTCGAGTGTCTGATATATCTTCTCAATCGAAACAAAAACTAAGGCGTGAACGGAGAAGTAATATCGTCAGAATCTATGCTAATTAAGACCGGGTATTCGAAACCCCTTCACGGTTGTAATTTTCTTTGTTTTAACTTGATGAATTATTAATGAGTTTTAGAATTGTGTGTCCAAGAAAGAAAATTATTGTTATTTTACTTACATACATGACAATATGTAGTACCCTTATTATGGTATTGCATCAAGCTGGGGGCCTACTCTCTATAGTTGACTAAACTAAAAGGTGTACATTTTTTTTGAGGCTGGAGGTATAAAAATTAACAGGGCACGGATTACTTTATTACATTAATTTATCCAATCAACCTACAAACTTCAACACTCAATTCCACTTGGTAACGTAAACGAAATCATGACTGAATATATCAGTTCCTAAAATCCACACTTTCAAAGCGAGGCTACATGCGCAAGCTTTGTTGTCAAAATGAGACTTCCATAACAAAGATTAGCCAATAACACTCATCTTGAAATGGGCTATTGTACAATTTATCTTGTTTTATTGATTGACAGGAACAATACGGAAAACTATGTAACCGTAATCACATATTAGCGCTACTAATAGAAACTCAATAAGAGATCAGATACTAATAATTTGTCAGCTTCCCAACGAAGCAGCTCAATTTCGAAAGCAACACATGTACGCATTGCGGATCTATGTTTGAATTTATCCCAGCACAATCGTTCAAAATTATATTTTAGTTAAGTCAGAAGAAAAAAATGAATTCAGCCGTTAGTTTGGTGAATTCATTTCCTCCCAAAAACCGTTAGAGTAATAATAATAATAATAATAATAATAATAATAATAATAATAATAAAATTGGTTTGCACTTGAATCAGACCTCAACATCTGGGAATTATTAGGATTTATTTTTACACTCCTTCTGTCCAGAAGTATATAGTCAAACTGAAAGAAACAAATTACAATTACCTCAAGGCTCTGTGCCGTAATTGTCGTAATTGACCTTGAACTAATACAAACTGAAAATATGTTATAATTTTACTTACAATTCTTGTAATCCTTTCCCGTCTGTAAACCTTGCGTTTAAGTTATGATACTTTCTCTGTAAGAACTTAGGGTCTCTTAACAAAATAACGTTCCCTCTGCGAGATTCGAACCGCGTGATCCCTTTTATAGAGGTATGTCCCTAGGGACCTTACATAATCCCGCAGGGACTTAATATAACTTCGTGTTGGTGCAAAATAATAATAATAATAATAATAATAATAATAATATAACTAGAAAAAAAAAACATGTATTTGAGTTTGATCGGATTAAAAACACAAAAGTAGTTTCGTAATGTCTGTTTTTGGCCGACAGTTGACCCGGCGTGGTTAACTGTGACAGGTCAAAGCGAATCAAGGTGAGGGTCACTCACATCTCAACTGTATTCATTTTCATTCATGTAGTTTTAGTCCGTTTTGTTCTCGTTACAAATATGCTATTACTGAAAGTGAAGAAAAAGTAATTAACAGATACTAAGATGGTGCAACAATGTAGCTCAAGGGCTGAAAAAATTAATTTTGCAAAATAATATTTTACACGTAATAATATACATGAAAAAAATCACTCTATTCTGATTGGCTGAGAGCAG